>NW_007732183.1:128354-130356 GCF_000696425.1 Galeopterus variegatus
GAATTGCAAATAGGCTCTAGGAGCAGACTGACCCTTGGATGACAGCCAACAAAGAAAGAGAGACCTCAGTCCCAAAATTGCAAGGAACTGAATTTGGCCAACAAGCCAAATGAACTTGGAAGCACATTTACCCCCAGGACCTGAGGAGGGAGCACAGCCATGCTGACAATTTAATTTCAGCCTTGTAAGACTAAACAGAGGATCCAACTGAGCTACACTTTACCCAGACTTCCCATGTACAGGACTGACTGCTAAGTTTGTGGTCATTGTTACGGCAGCAATAGAAAACAATACACCAGCTGACAGTCTACTGGGAAGAGGGCTGAGAAGGTAGTGAATGCCTGAGGGCAGCCAGCCACTTGCATCTGTCTTTCAGTTTCTCACTCAGCAGGGCTTTTGACCTGTCCTGGTGGTCTGGGCTCTTGCTGCAGATTTATGCCACAAGAGTGTAGGCAATAATTGTCCCAAAGTAATGCTAATGCTGGGACGGGCAAGAACCTTTGCCTTCAGTTTTACCTTTTGCTACCCCCTGTAGCCACACAGCTCTTAATACACCAGTCTTCTAGGGATTCCTTGCTTGTGGCTGTTGTTTCCTAGAATCTATATAGACCTTTTACTTCTATAGTTTTGTAAGAGTTGGTCTGGAAGGGGGACCCAGAGGCTGCCCAATTTCTCCATCTTGGCAGAATGGAACCCTTGAATCCATTCAGTGTGCCAGAATCTCATTTAATCAGTTACCACCCACAGGACAGGTGATATACTGCTGTTTTACAAAGACACAAACTGGATCACAGCATATAATNATAATTGCTCATGGGTGCACAGCTAGTAGGTAACACAGCCAGTTGATCCTGGGTGTTCCTAAATATGAAACCTGTCCTCCTAAGCAGGGTTTCATGCTTCCTCACAAAGATCTGCATTTTCAGCATTATCACTTAATGAAGAAAGAGAGCATTGCCCCTGAGTCAGGGAATTTCAAAGTTTGGAGGTCCCGAAAGGCTGAGAAGGTATTCATGCCCTGTTGATGTCTTCCCATTCTGCCAACTTATGGCTCAGACCCACGAGGAGAAAATACTAACAGTTATAATACAATCTGGGATGACGTACCTCTTTATAGACCTTTTTCAAGCCCAGGATAAAGGGTGTTTCATTGTTCCCTGCAACAGCAGCCAGCCCTGGATGATTATGAATGAGTTAGAGGCAACTTTCTGCCTGGGATGAGGCCCTGGGTTTGAGCCTAAGGTCCACCACTTACCAGCTGCTTGATTTTGACTAACTCACTTAAACTTCTGTGCCTTTGTTTCCTCATCAGGAAATTGGGGAAATTGGGGATAATAATGTTTTTCCAGTGGCAGATGTCTGAACACGATGATCTCTTACAGTCCCTCTAGCCCTGAGATACGGAATCCTGTCATTTACAATTTAGCCTTATGAAGGCTCTGCTGCAGATGATAGGATTGGAAACTATGTCAAAAGAGATCTCCCCAACCAAAAAGTAAACAAAGTAAAAAAGTAAACAAATGCACTTTGCATTTGACTTCTTAAACATTTCCCTTTACTTAATCCAATTTGACAAGCAGCGGTGAACTTCCATGTTACCTCCCTGTGAATAAGGTTCAATCACATATCTGCGTTGTTCCATGTCACAGAGGAGCTCCATAAAGCTGACATATGGCCCAGGTGTCAAAATATCATTTCAGGAAATCACTTGGAAATGAATTTCAATTGCCAGGACACAGTCCATTCATTCAGTCCAGGGAGTCTTCATACTTCCTGTGGCTCTCTTGGCTCTGAAAATAGCATCCTAAAGAGAATGTGGAGGAAGCAATTAATTGTGTGAAATAGCATAAAGATTTTACCCTGGATTGCAGGATCATGTTTATCCAGATCCTCTTGGGACTTTTTATAAGAACGTTCTTTTCCCGTAGTGAGGAAGTCTAAACCAGCCACGAAAATGTCCAGTGTTCAAACTGTTCCTGGCTTAGAGAAGTGGAGGAAGAGG
>NW_007732183.1:131169-139253 GCF_000696425.1 Galeopterus variegatus
ACCAGCCACGAAAATGTCCAGTGTTCAAACTGTTCCTGGCTTAGAGAAGTGGAGGAAGAGGTCCCTAACGAAACATGGAATGGGGCCTTTCTTTCTTCTTTCTTTTTCCCCCCCAAGAGATTCTAAGTCCTGGAGAATGCCTCTCTCTTTCCTTCCTTTTCACTTTTTTCCTCTCTAGGTTTAGGATCTTCATTCTACTACATCTGCCATTTTGGGTTTATTGGCTGAGGTCAGACCATTTCCTAAGAGCAGGTTAGAATGGGAGAGACATGGAAGAGGATAGGAAGATGTTTGTTATGCTTACTTAAATGTTGCATTACACTGTTTCCTTTGCTTATAACAAAATATCTGAAACTGGGTGATTTATAAGAAAACAAAATTTATTGCTTAGTTTCTGAGGCTGAGAAATCCAAAGTCCAGGGAACACATCTGGTGAGAGCTTTGGTAGGTGGCAGCAATGACGGCAGAGTATTGCATTGTGAAAATAGTGGAGCAGAGAGAGCAAGAGACCAACCTCCTGATTCACTCTCTTTTGAAGACCTCATAACCATGCCCCTGATCACCATTATTAATCCATTCACTACGGCACAGTCCTACAATCTAATCATCTCTTCAAGGCCCCACCTTTCAATTCCCATAACGGGATTTCCCGCTTTCTTAACACTGTCACAGTGGGGGGCCAAGTTTTGGGAAGACACTCAATCCAAAGCAAATGCCATAGAGAAAATAAAATGAAAGAAGCATGTGTAATAGTAATTATGATAACAAAGTTAGCATGTGGTACAGAACTAGATTGGTGAGAAATTGGTCCTTTCTGACACAAAGAATCTAGGGTTTTATGAAGACTACTACACTAATGCTAATACTACTGTTACTGCCACTGCAAACATTACTACTACTAATAATGTAACCCACCTAAGGTACTGTAACTTTCACTTTGTAAAAGTGCCTTGTCATTTTTTACTTCATTTGACCCTCTTTTGCATAAGGTAAGAGGGGAAGCTATGGTCTTATTATCCCTCACTCTGCTGACACTGGAGGCAATTGAGCCTTAGAAACGGCATTGATGTCACTCCAATGCATATGGAAGACTCAGGCTGAGCCCAATCCTTCTGATGTATTGTTTAGGCTTATTGCATTATATGTCACTTACTCTAAGGCTCTTTCAAATGATACCAAACTCTTCTATGAAAGCAAACTTTGATGGACCATAAGGGAAGAGAACAATGGTCGAAGAGGCAGAAGAAAGAAAAGGCCTAAAAGAAGGGTCAGAAGCTTGGGAGTTTAATTTTGTCTTGTCCACTTTGGCTCCGGGCTGATCTGTAATCATACAGCAGTTGAGCCTCTCTGACTAGAGGCTGCTTCTGCTATTAGATGCTTGTGTGTCTGGATGTGGGGAAGCCCACAGGCCAGAGTCTGCAACTGATTTCTCCTGGCTGAGCATTCCCCCTGTGTGCTGTCAGCAAAAGAGGAACAGACAGAGGTGATGTTTTCATTGAAAATCAATTCACCCAATGAGCACGAGATCCCCACAACATGGCACCCAAATGGGCCAATTCCCTGCAATTTTCCGCAGAATTACCCTTTGTTTGCCTTTATGGTCAACTAAGCTTATCTCTTGGAGAAAACAGAGTCCAGGATGTCTGGGTTATTCTCTGATGCCAACTCTAAAATTTCCTGTTGTCTTGACAGCTTGTGAGACAAGTAAGGAAAATGTGGCCATGCTGGAGGTGCCAACCAGAGCATCTGACATCAAAGCATCCAAACTCCAGTGCCAGGTGAAGAAAAGGAGGAGCCTGCCAGGCTTAGATCAGGACTCCACCAATTTCTCAGGAGAATGTCAAAAATTGGGGGGAGATAAATAAAACAAAATAGACCAAAAACAATGAAATTCAGTTCTTCTTTGGAAAGAAATTGGTGCTAGTTAATATCTAAGTAAAAGTCTACAAACCTAGACATCCTGCTGTTGAGTTATAATCATAAGTCATGATGTCTGAATGGTCATTTTAAATTTTCAAAGAACTTGTAACTACAGGATCTCGTTTCGGTCCCACAATAATCCTAGGAGCAAGTTATAAGGAATTTTATCCCCATCTTCTTGGTGAGCACACTAGACTACCAAGAATCTAGAAGGTTTGTCCAAGGCCACGCATGAATTGGTTATGGAGTCAGGCCTTAAGCCAGGACTCCTTGCAACTGTCCAGTGGTCTTTCTCTTCTGCCTAAGCCCTAGCTTTGTCTCAGGAACTAGTTCTTTCCTGTTCCTCTAATTAATGGAATTCAGTGGCTTCTCTAAAGTCACAGAACAAGGCACTAGCGTGAAGTCACATTTCTTGATTTTTCAGGTATTCATTGACAGACTGTAGTACAGGGAAAGTATATTGTTTTAAGAACACATTCTGACAGAACTAAGACCGGGGTCTATGAAATAAAAATCCCACAGATTTGGAGGCAAATCACTCTTCTGCATTCACCAGGGCCTGTGTCCACCTGTCTCCATGCCTGTTCTCAGGGCTGAATGTCCTCCTATTCTTCAGAGATGGGCACAATCTTAAATTCCTGAATCTTGAATTTGTACTCTCTGTAGCAACTGCATTCCCTGATCTCAACTCAGGGCTGAATGTCCTCCTATTCTTCAGAGATGGGCACAATCTTAAATTCCTGAATCTTGAACTTGTACTCTCTGTAGCAACTGCATTCCCTGATCTCAACTCAGAACCTGTTACCCAATTTCACATTTTCAGCCTCTCTGTTCCTGTTTTTAAAATTTATGGTTGCTCCTGCGAGTTTTGACTTCTTGACTTTGTTCAAGTTCCTTCTCTGGACCAGTAATTTGGGCTCTGCCCTAGAACCACCACAAAGTCCTTTTAATTCTATCCTCCCTGCTTCTTTGTAAATGTCTGACTTTTTTAATTGGCTAGACACATGGACCCTTAATTCATTCAACAAATCCTCTCAGGAAACCTACCAGGCATTGCTGCACAAGCCAATGCTGTCTCAGCAATGTTTGGAGGGACTGGTGTCTTTATTCTTGGTCTGGTGAAGAGAGAAGTCACTGGAACATTTTATCTTTACAACTTGTCTCTATTTCAGCAGTTTCAAGGCAGAGTAAATGGAGCTGGATAGCATTCCCCATTTGGAAGGATGCTAGTACGACTGCTTAATAGATTTGGGAGGAGGCTCTACTGCAATTCTTCATTCCCTTTGTCTACTCTTGCAGGTTTTCATTAACCTTTGAGGTAGTCTTCATTTTGTGGTTTGCATTTTAAGCATTTTCTGGTTTGGAAACTGCCTAGCAAATTATTTATTTTGATCCAACTGCTTCCCTCAATTACTCTTATATTTAACTCTTTTGTAAATCTTAGGCTACTGCCCCACCCATCTGTTGCTCTTATGGTTCAGTGTTGCATTTAGAAACTGAGCTTCGTGCAGTAGAGGAATTGATCCCCTAATGCTAGCCTTCTGATTCTCTCCCTAGCTGGCCAGTCCTCTTGCTTCTTTTAGTATTAACTGAAAGAAAGAAAGAACCAAAGAAAGAGGGAGAAAGCAAGGAAGAAAGGAGGAAAAAAAGGAAGGAAGGAAGGAAGGAAAGAAGGAAGGGAAAAGAAGGTAGATGTATAGATGGGTGGGTAGATACTTTGGATATTTTCTGTGTGGTTCTTTAAATGTAACTATATACATCCCACAAGTATACACCCTTTCCTTTCACAAATTCTACCTTGCATACAAAATTTCTGCATTGTTTGTTCAGTTAAGGATAATCTTTGATTACTTCAATCACTCTCAGTCACTCAACTGCTAGCACTTTCTAAATTTTGGTCAAAAACAACATTAACAATTTTTTTTTTTTTTTTTTTTTTTTTTTGGCAGCTGGTCGGCACAGAGATCCGAACTCTTGAGCTCGGTGTTATGGTCCAAAATACTAAAAAAGCAATTTTGTACTAGAGTAATGGTAGAATAGCTAACAATTATGGAGTGATAAATACATGCCAGGAATTATAAAAACTGTTTTTCATCCATTCTCTCATTTAATTTTTCCTGCAAGTGTATGAGTTAAGTCTGTTATGTCCATCTTACAGAAGAGGAAGCTGTGGTTTTGAGAGGTAACTTGTCTTCTCAAGGCAACAGCACTAAATCCAGGTTTCTCTATCTTTAAGGTCTTTCTACTCTTAAACATTAAATCACTTATACTTCTTACTTCCATTTCACCTAGATTTTCCCTTTCCAAACCCTCCCCCCACTCTCTCTTCCTCTTGTTTTATCTCCCCACTCTTACCCTGCTGCCATCCCAAGGTCTTTCTCTTTGCTCTGTAACTTCCTGTCTAGAGCAAAAGTTCTTTGATGAAAACATTTGCACTGATATATATCATTCAGTCATTAATCCCATGAGTTAACACACCTCACATCTAATTATTGAGGTGGAACAGACCAATGTTTCGGGCTTAATAAATAGGTCGTAGGCTAGTGAGAAAAGCAGAACTAAGTCAATTAATACAATGTGATACCACCACGTGTAGAAATTTAAAATGTGCGAAACATTCTGGGAGCCATTCTGTAGTGGAATTCTGGGAAGGAGGGAGGAATATCAGGCATGGGTTTTATAGCATGACTATAATTTTGGCACTCATATGTTCATTTCAATACATAGTTATTGAGTAGCTATATTATTCAAAACACTGTGCTATACCATGAATATACACTGGAGGAGGAAAAGCACACCTAGTCCCTGTCCTCATGGAGATTCCAGTCTAATGGAGAAAACAGGCATTAAACACACACACAACACACACACACACACACACACACACACACACAATATTTAGTTATAAATCATCAAAATATATACTACAAGGGAAAATACCTAAGTGCTTTAAGAGAAAATAAGTGGAGAACCCAATTTAAGTAGTATATGTAGGGAAGAGGGATTTAGGTAAGAAAGTACTTTTTACTTGGCATTGAATAGGACTTTGAGGGCCAAGTAAGAGTAGAGGTGGTCAACACATTCTAGGCAAAGAAACAACATGTGAAGACCCAAGCATCAGGACAGGATGAGTTTGGCACGTTTCAGGAGCTAAGAGGAGGCCGGTGTGGCTAGAGTGTGGTGTGGGAGGAGGAGTGGGAGGTGAGGATGCAGAGGCAGATGGGACCTCAGCCAGGTGAGAGAACAGCTTTTACTCCCTGTGTGATGGGAAGACTAGAGGAGGAGTGGAGCATGACAGGCAGTAGCAGCAGCTTATAATGTCAGGCTTAGACACCTGGAAAAGCTCATGTTGAATGTAGAAACAAAGACCAAACAAATGAGAAAAGCAAAGGTTGTTTATTCTGAGATGCTTTAGTAAGGAGTTAGCCATTGCCACTTGCATCTGGACAGAGACTCCAAGACAGGCAGAAGAGTGGGAAAGCTGGGGAGTGGAAAAAGAGAGAAGGTTCAGGTACTCTGATGGACAATATAGGCCTGAGGGAGCTGAAAGTGGGCTAAGTAGTGGTGGGGTAGCTTATGGGATTGGTTAGGGATGCGTATGAGGGTCCTTGAAAAAGCTCATCGAATGGGCTGGCCAGTTAACTCAGTGGATTAGAGCGCAATGCTGTAAAACCAAGGTCAAGGATTCAGATCCCTGTAGCCATCAGCTGCAACAAACAAACAAAAAAGGACATGGAAGGACTTATACTATCTTTTAACTTTATTTTTCTATAAACTTTATGAAGTACCCTCCTATTTGGCTTTCTCTGTTGGTGCTAAGTTGGAAGCAGAGACAAAAATTAGGAAAGATGTCAGTTATTAATCAATTCCTGGCCATTTGGGGTTTATTGTTACAGAAGTTATTGTTCAGCTTCCTGGATTGTCACTAGAGATGGCAATCTGGCTTCCTGCAAGTCTAACTTACAGCAGGCTGGTTTTCTGTATTATAGACAAGGGGTTGGTTTCCAGATGTGTATGGAGTACAGAGTTTGTGTAGGAAAGGAAGAACTGGAGACTGGGAAGTTATATACAAGAGCAGCCTCGGGAGTTCACACTTAATCCTCCAGGCAGATCATCACCAAATGATTTTGTTTGCACACCATTGTCTGTAAGGTAATTTTGATCACACATCTTAAATATATTGATCTTCATGTATTTCTCAATTTTATACATGTTCTCCTGTATTCATATTTTTAAGAAAACACATGAGGTTTCTATACATTGTTATTAATTTTAGTGAAACTGTGCAAAAAANACCTCAGCCAGGTGAGAGAACAGCTTTTACTCCCTGTGTGATGGGAAGACTAGAGGAGGAGGAGTGGAGCATGACAGGCAGTAGCAGCAGCTTATAATGTCAGGCTTAGACACCTGGAAAAGCTCATGTTGAATGTGGAAACAAAGACCAAACAAATGAGAAAAGCAAAGGTTGTTTATTCTGAGATGCTTTAGTAGGGAGTTAGCCATTGCCACTTGCATCTGGACAGAGAATCAAAGACAGGCAGAAGAGTGGGAAAGCTGGGGAGTGGAAAAAAAGAGAAGGTTCAGGTACTCTGATGGACAATATAGACCTGAGGGAGCTGAAAGTGGGCTAAGTAGTGGTGGGGTAGCTTATGGGATTGGTTAGGGGTGCGTATGAGGGTCCTTGAAAAAGCTCATCGAATGGGCTGGCCAGTTAACTCAGTGGATTGGAGTGCAATGCTGTAAAACCAAGGTCAAGGATTCAGATCCCTGTAGCCATCAGCTGCAACAAACAAACAAAAAAGGACATGGAAGGACTTATACTATCTTTTAATTTTATTTTTCTATAAACTTTTTTTTTTCCTTTTTGTCTTTTTTACTGACCGGTAATGGGATCGCAACCCTCGGTGTTGCGCCCGCACCATGCTCAGCCAGTGAGCGGGAACCGGTCTCCACATGGGATCCGAACCCTCGGCGGGAGCGCCGCCACACCGCGCTCCCAAGCGGCACACTCTCCAGTGCGCCACCGGGCCGGCCCAATTTTTCTATAAACTTTATGAAGTACCCTCCTATTTGGCTTTCTCTGTTGGTGCTAAGTTGGAAGCAGAGACAAAAATTAGGGAAGATGTCAGTTATTAATCAATTCCTGGCCATTTGGGGTTTATTGTTACAGAAGTTATTGTTCAGCTTCCTGGATTGTCACTAGAGATGGCAATCTGGCTTCCTGCAAGTCTAACTTACAGCAGGCTGGTTTTCTGTATTATAGACAAGGGGTTGGTTTCCAGATGTGTATGGAGTACAGAGTTTGTGTAGGAAAGGAAGAACTGGAGACTGGGAAGTTATATACAAGAGCAGCCTCAGTAGTTCACACTTAATCCTCCAGGCAGATCATCACCAAATGATTTTGTTTGCACACCATTGTCTGTAAGGTAATTTTGATCACACATCTTAAATATATTGATCTTCATGTATTTCTCAATTTTATACATGTTCTCCTGTATTCATATTTTTAAGAAAACACATGAGGTTTCTATACATTGTTATTAATTTTAGTGAAACTGTGCAAAAAAACCTGGGTTATCACATGACTCTAAATTATGCTAAAGAATTATAGTTTGACATCATTCTTCATTTCATGTTTTGGATAGTTAATAGACTGATATTGTTCTAAAGTCACCATGATTTCAGAAAGTATAAACTGAGATGTCTCCCTCTCGCTTCAGCCCCATCTGCTGATCCCTCTTGCCCTCATAGTTAAGAACTTTTATTATTTTTTAATGTTTATTTATGAAAATAAAACCACATATATATATATATATATATATATATATATATACACGTATACACCTACATATAGTATTTTTTAAGTTTTGTTTTGTTTTTAAGTTGCACATAATACTTGTACACATTTATGGTGTAGAATGTGATATTTCAATACATGTATACATTGTGTGATAATAAAATCATGGTAATTAGCAATTCCATCACCTCAAGAATTTATCATTTCTTTATGGTACTGGGTATATACCCAAAATAAATGAAATCAGTATGTAGAAAAGATATCTGCACTACCATGTTTATTACAGTGTTATTTATAGTAGTCAAAATATGGAATTAACCTAAGCATCAACAGATAAATGGATAAAGAATATGTGGTATATACAAAC
>NW_007732184.1:0-364 GCF_000696425.1 Galeopterus variegatus
ACATTTGGCCTGTGGGCCATAGTTTGCTGTTTCTTATTTCAAGCATTTGCATGACATGGGGTAGACTAGAGTTTAAGAGTGTGTGCCCTATGGAAAGGTGTGAGCTTGAACTTACGCCAGTGTTTACTAGCTAAACATCCCTGGATAAGACTCTTCACCAGTGTTTGCCTCAGGTTCCTCATGTGAAAAATGGGAATACCATAGTATTGATCCCATAAGCGTGTTGTGAGAATTAAATAAATTCATAGATGTAAAGGACTTAGAGTGATGCTAGACACATAATGAAAACTCAGTGGACATTACCATAGCACAGATAGACAGGGTTCCTGAGGCCAGCATACCTGGATTTGAAAAATGACCTACA
>NW_007732184.1:2471-16664 GCF_000696425.1 Galeopterus variegatus
GAACATTAGGTGACCACTTATCTGCTTGTCCTTAAAGACAATGCACACGCACATATTGCATATGCTTTTATCTGGCTTGCCAAACAAATATGTATAAAAGAGTCATTTGACTGTTGCTCAGCTAATATCTCTATCTTATATTAGGATGTGCATCAGGATTTATAAAGCACTCCAATAGGCACCCTTTTTCCGCATTATTTTAACAAATATGTATTGAGAGCCTACGATGGAGTATGCAGACCAGATAGGAGCATTGCTCGCAAAGAGCCTACATATGAGTGGGGAGAACAAACAACAACAAAGTCACTGAACAAAATAACTCGGCTATAAAGAAAACAGTATTGATATGATGATGGTTTGGGGGAGAATGTTATTTTCAATGAGATGGTCAGGGGAGTCCTCACTGAAGACATGACACTCTAGCTGAGACCAGAGTTACAAGGAAGAAGCATGCTTAGGACGATCAAGGAGCAAATGGTTTCAGGAACAGGCGAGTGTAAGTGCAAAAGTGCTAAGGCTGAAAGGAGCTGGTGCTTTCAAGGGACAGAAGGAAGGCAAGGGGGACTCAAGAGAGCGAGCAACAAGCACTGTGTGGAGGATGGATGAGGGCCAAGAAGGGGCAAGGGGGCTAGATCGTACAGGGCCTCGCAGGCCGAGGAAAGAAAAGTGACAGTTATCCTAAGCCCATTTCATGGCTTTAAGTAGGAGAATGATAATGATTGATATTCTTTGAAAAGATCTCTCTAGTTGCTGTGTGCAAAATAGAATGTTGAGAACGAGGGAAGAAACCAGGACATTAGCCTGCAGTGTACAGTCGAAACCCAAGATAATGACTATAGATTTATTTAACCTACAGCTCCTCATTATTATGACAAATGTCACTTTAGTATATTTATATTTTTACCACTATCTTCAGGGAAAGTCAATTCATAGTTGTCCTTACCATTAAAGAATATTAAACAATTAAGTGTGCTTAAAAAGTGCCAAGGTAAAAATGCAATAAAAATCATAAAACAAATGTGTGCACAAAACACAATAATTAGAAATCTGTCAAAATAAGATATTGGGTTTCATTCATCTTCAGAAGACAGCTAATAAAACGCGAAACAATGAAGTTGTAATACTTCCTTGGCACTTTAAGTTTTAAAAATGGTAGTTTTATAGCTTTATTCAAAGCAGAGTAAGATTTATATTGCCAGGATTTGAAAAGTAGCACTTTCCTTTTATATTTACTAAATAGTTGGGGAATTTTAACAGCTGTGGACTTAGGAATAATGCTCTCCAGGGTAGTCATAAAAGCTACTGCTTCCTTTTTCTTCTTCTAGTCCAATGCTCTTTTAACCTCATATGTATAGTAAATTGGGGGCAGGGAGTGGGCTACCAAATTGCCCTCCCCTCCCCCTGCCTTGCTATATGGCAGGCAGTGCTGATCCCAGTGATCAGCAAGCTAAGAGGCAGCCTGAGACTAAACACCTGATCTGGCACATGTGCAGGGAAAGATCTTAAGCAGAGACTTAGACCTAATAGGTACTCAGCACATGTTGTAATTGGAATTCACCCATGTGATATAACATTACAACTTTCATCCATATTATTAGTTTACAGACTGAACCCAAATCCTGTTAACACAACATAAATTGTTTGGTCTTTCTCATCCCATGTAAAAAAGCAGATCCACACAACTTTCCAAAAACCTGTGTTTTAGTTCAGTTAAATTCCAAATATTATCGGTTTTCTTGGAGAAGTCTTCAGGTGGGATAAAGTCAAATTTCAGCTAATCTTAAATTAACTATTTATTAAAGATGAGTAATACTATTTTTTTTTTTGCCTTTTCTATGTACTAATATAAAGGCTCCTCTGAAATTTGCAGATTTGTATAAGAAAAAAATTCTCCATATACAAATACAAATGTAAAGATTTACATTTCAGAACACTCAACTCAAAAGTCATTTATAAGAAGATAACATATAGGCAAATGTACAGCCTAATAATCTTTCCTAAGGCATTATCACCTAAACGTTACCCACACACAGTTTTCCCCTAACTCTGCTGCACAGCTGGATATCTTTGTTTCATAGAGGGTTGGTGTTATGGAGACTTCCACTTTGGTGAGTACAAAAGCCAGGCCATTTCCCAATTATCCTTCAAATGAAAACTTTTTAGACCAGTGACTGGTGGCCTTAAACAAAATAAACTTTATTATGTTTTTGTTTCATCACATACAAAATGAAATATTAATCTTGTCTGGACTTCTTTCTTGTAGGAATCAAATATAACAAAACTTAAGAAAGGCACTCTTAATTTTGTTGGGACACTGAACACAATACCCTAAAGTATGGCACCTTGGCATGCTGAGTAGTTTGAACTGAAGGACACTGGAAAGCTTCGGAAGCAAGATCTCTTTGACCTCTCCCCCTCATCCTGACTCTTCTTCCTCTTTCTTCCCAGAATTGATTCACAGAAGCTAAAATTCCTCTTCCCCAAAATAGATCATAAAAACTAGGACCCTTCTTGCCCAAAGCAAGCCATAAAACCTAAAACAGTCACTCTCTCCCTTCTTCCTTCTCCCTTGAAGACCCCTCATTCCAAAGAGGTCCTGCCCCATACCCAGAAGGAAGGAAGGCTGCACAAGGAGGTCAAGAAGAATCTGAACAGACGGGCATTGCTGGGTTTCCTGACTCAGTCTTTTACCATCAGATCATACTCTTTTATCTAATCACACATCCACATGGCTGTCCATTCTTCATCAAACCTAAGCATAAAAATGGAGTTTCCCCTGGGTCTTTGAATCTTCATTTCTGAAGGCTCCTGTGTCACACAAAACTTTAAGTATATTTGTCATGCTTTTCTCTTGTTAGCCTATTTTTCTCTTATAGGAGTGTCTTCTGTGACCCTTATGATGGGTGAAGAAAGGTATCACACATTTTCACCTCTACAGTCTGTACAATATCATTTCCACTTTCTCCAGAAGTTGTTGAACTTTCTAATACATAAAAGAAACACCATTTCAAAATGCACAGAGTCAACTAAAGGAAATGTATAAACTCCAAAGACAAAGGAAGTCAGTCCCTACTATTTTGGTAAATGGAATGAAGAAGATCAATGAAACAGGTTAATTACTTTCAGATTTATGAAAATATCTCCTGGAATATCCTTGCCACCTTAGCAGCTGAACATTTTATTCTACATAGTTTTATACACACTGTGCTTCGTGTTATGAAATCTCTGAAGTTCTTTATGGCTAAACAAGTTTGAGAAGTTATGTAACACATTTATGTTCTTAAGGAACCCATTTCAATAATAAAGTTCATTTGGCTATTCATATTTCAGCAATTTTTTAGAATTCTGTGTTGTTAAGAATATAAAATTTTTCATTTCACATCTTCTTAGTATATTAGAGATACAGAGTAGTTTTTTTTTTAAGCCAAAATCAAACTTCCTCATGGTAAGGAATTTATCATAAAAAAATCTCTTTTCCAAGAGGATATTTAGCAATATAAACTACAATAATCTAGAAATAATTGGAAGAATTACTACTTAAAACATGAAATTGAGGTAAACTTACATGTTCAAATATGGGATTCTATTCTGAACATGGCCCCAATTTATTGGATATCACCAAGCTAATGTGACAATTATAATGATGTTTAAATATTGACAACATTTTTGGTATTTATTTGATAAATAAATTATAAAGCCAAATTTAATTATTTAAGTTGTATTACTATTGAAGTATACTTGGTAAAATTCAGCACTTTTTTTGCAAAATAGGGTTTGGCATTTAACAGACATATATTGGAGTTAACCTAAGTTACATATATCAACCTGAGTTTCAATTTCTACACTAAAATAATGTCCTAAGACTGTGAACAAGTTTCTATCATCTTACCTCATTTGTGTCATAGGCCATGTGCAAGGACTGAGGGGGACAAGAAGAAGGGGTACTCATCTCTGAGTCTGACACTCACCGCACGTGACTGGTAATGTTGGCAAGGGGGAGAGCTGCAATGGGTGGGTGAGAAACTGCATCAGTTTCCAGTGGGTGGAAGAGAGGAAACAGGGGTGGGGTGAAGGAAACATGCATAAGAACTGAGATTATGAAAACACCTCAATAAAACTGTTTTTTTTAAAAAACCCACAAACACAAATAAGTCGAATTCAGGGGTGGCAACCAGATGGATACAGCCAGAGCTGATGAATACAATGAAAAGTAAAAGTTTCAGAATTAGGTGGCCAATTGCACCACAATGAGAACTGATGAACACATAGAACTGTGGGACATGAATCGAGAAAAAGGTGCTAGGAAGCCAGAAATGGGTCCAAATGATGACAAATTAAAAAAAGCAAGGAACGGACATGAAATGGGTGCTGATAATCTGTCATGCAATAGGATGTCACTTCATGTGTCTTTTACTGCCATAAATTTACCTCTGTACCTGCTGACATCTTTCTTGTTCTAACTCATGTGAAAGAAGAAAAAATAAAGAGGTGTCTTTCACTCCCCATTCTATTCCCATCTACTCACTTCGGGTAAGAAAAGGGGACAGAGAGAGTATCCAAGCAGCAACCTGCTACAATCCCAGGTAAGTGTTCCAGCTTCTGTTTTTATCCAGCCCAGTTTTACAGTCAGTTAGAACAGGAGTGATTCCACAGATATTCAGTTACATAATCTGTTGTCTACACTGAGTTCTACTAAATTCAGTGAGAGAAATAAAAGGTATGTCCCATTCCCAAGTCTCTCAAGCACACAGCTTAATCGACCCTCCTCTTATATATAAGACAAACTACTTTCCTTATTGCAGTATTCAACAGCTGCAGCACAGACCCCTCTCAAATTTACCCAAAACTTCCCCTACAACATACGGCACTGCCTTCAGTTAGTTTTTGAACTATATGCCACTGTGTCTGTGCACGTGGGTATAGTTTATGTTTTAGTATTTTGCTGCCCTTACCAAGGACAGAAAATCTCACTAAAAGGGCAACCAGGAGACGTACAAGTTTGCTGCAGTGTTTATTATCTCCTTAACCTTGCTTGTTTAAACTCTGCCTGTGTCCTGTTGTTCTCTGTTTACCTCACTCATGTAGATATAAGAATGTACAAGAGTCTCTCCTTCTGGGTGTTTACTCACCCTGCTTTATCTCTTCTCAATATAAGGTTTCAATGACCTGAAAATTTTTTCATGATTTGATGACTTTCTCTTTTTTGTTTTTATTCAAAATATTTTAACTTTGACTTGTACATATTTGTGGGGTACAGTGTGTTGTTTCAATATGTGCATATGCTGCACAATGATTCACTTAGAGTAAATAGCATAGTTTTGCATGTATGCTGTTTGGCCACCACTTTTCTTCCTCTTCTCCACCCCACCCCCACCCCCCACCCCAGCTTCTGGTAACCATTATTCTCCCTACCTCTACGGCAACCACTATTTTTCTCTTTTTTTAGGTTTCACATATGAGTGAGATCATTTGTCATTTTGTGCCTGACTTATTTCACTTAACATGATGCTTTCCAGTTCCATTCATGCTGCCGCAAATGATGGGATATCATCTTTTTTTTTTTAATAGCTGAGTAGTATTCCATTATGTATATATACGACCGTTTTTTATCCATTCACCCATTGGCGGACCCTTAGGTTGATTCCATCTCTTGGCTATTGTGAATAGTGCTGCAATGAACATGGGATGGCAGGTGTCTTTTGTTATGCTGATTTCAGTTTTTTAGCATATACCCAGGAGTGGGATAGCTGAGACATAGGGTGTACCCATTAGTGGGATAGCTGAGATACAGGGTAGATCTATTTTTAGTTCTCTGAGGAAACTCTGCACTGTTTTCCACAGTGGCTATAGCAACTTACACTCTCACCGGCAATGAAGGAGAGTTCCTCTCTCTTAGCATCCTTGCCAGCATTTGTTATATTTTGTCTTGTTGATAACAGGCATTCTAAGTGAATGATAGCTCACTGTGGTGGTTTTAATTTGCAGTTCCCTGATGATTAGTGATATTGAGCATTTTTTCACATGCCTGTTGGCCATTTGTATGTCTTCTTTTCAGAAATGTCTGTTCAGGTCCTTTGCCCATTTTTTAATTGGGTTGTTTTTGTTTTGTTTTGTTTTGTTTCTTTGCTGTTTAGTTGTTTAAGTTCATTATATATTTTGGATATTATCCCTTCATCTGATGTGTAGTTTGCAAACAGTTTGTCCCATTCTGTAGGTTGTCTCTTAGCTTTGTTGACAGTGTCCCTTGCTGTGCAGAAGCTTTTTGGTTTGATGTAGTCTCATTTATGTATTTTTGTTTTGGTTGCCTGTACGTTTGTACTCTTGCTCAAAAAAGCGCTGCCCACTCCCATTTCATGTTGCAATTATCCTGTGTTTTCTTATAGTATTTTCATAGTTTTGGATCTCAAATTTAGGTCTTTGATTCATTTTGAGTTGATTTTTGTGTATGGTGAGAAACAGAGGTCTAGTTTTAATTTTCTGTATGTGGATATCCAGTTTTCCCAGTACCATTTATTGAAGAGGCTGTACTTCCCCCATCGTATATTTTGGTATCTTTGTCTAAAATCAGTTAGCTGTAAGTATGTGTTTATTTCAGCATTCTCTATTCTATTCCATTGGTCAGTTTGTCTGTTTTTATGCCAGTACCGTGACATTTTGGTTAATAAAGCTTTATAGTATATTTTGAAGTCAGGAAGCATGACGCCTCCAACTTTGCTCTTTTGTTCAAGATTGCTTTAGCTATTCAGGGTCTTTTGTGGTTCCATACAAATTTTAAGTTTGTTTTTTCTCTTTCTGTGAAGAATGTCATTGGTATTTTTATAGGGATCACTTTGAATGTGTAGATTGTTTTGGGTAATATGGACATTTTGATAATGTTAATTCTTCCAACCCATGAACATGAGATATCTTTCCATTTGTTTGTGTCCTCTTCAATTTTTTCACCAATGTTTTATAGTTTTCATTGTAGATGTCTTTCACCTCCTTGGTTAAATTTACTCCTAGGTATTTCATTTTTTGGTAGCTACTGCGATTACTTTCTTGATTTCTTCTTCAGCTATTTTGTTATTGGCATACAGGAAGGCTACTGATTTTTGTGTTGATTTTGTATCTTGCCACTATACTGAATTTATTAGATCTAGTAATTTTTTTAGTGGAGTCTTTACAGTGTTCTATGTACAGGATCATGTTATCTGCAAATAGGGATAGTTTGATGCTCTCAATTTTGATTTTTATGTCCATCTTATTGCTTTCTCTTGCCTACTGCTCTGGCTAGAACTTGCAGTACTATGTTAAATGAGAGTGGGGAAAGTAGGTATCTTTGTCTTGTTCCAGATCTTACAGGAAAAGCCTCTGATTTTTGTTCATTAAGTATGTTATTAGCTGTGGGTTTGTTGTATATGGCCTTTATTGTGTTGCGGTATGTTCCTTCTATACCTAGTTTGTTGAGTGTTTTTATTATGAAGGGTGTTGGATTTTATGAAATGCCTTTTTTGGTATCAATTTAAACTATCACTTCTTTTCCCCCTTCATTCTCTTGATGTGATGCATCACATTTATAGATTTGTATATGTTGAACCATCCTTGCATCTCTGGGATGAATCCCACCTTATCATGGTGTATGATTTTTATAATGTGTTGCTGGATTTTGTTTGCTAGTATTATGTTGCATCTGTGTTCATTGGAATGTTCATCTGTAGTTTAGTTTTCTTTTTTTGTTGTTGTATCTTTTTCCAGTTTTGGCACGAGGGGGATGCTGGCCTCCTGGAATGAGTTTGGAAATATTCTCTCCTCTTCAATTTTTGGAAGAGTTTTAGAAGAATTAATATTAGTTCTTTAAATGTTTGGTAGAATTCAGCAGTGAAGCCATCTTTTCCTAGGGTTTTCTTTGTTGGGAGAATTTTTACCACAGCTTTAATCTCAATACTTATTATTGGTCTGTTTAGGTTTTCTAGTTCTTCATGATTCACCTTTGGTAAGTTGTATGTGTCTAGGAATGTATCCACTTCTTCTAGGTTTTCGTTTGTTTGCATATAGTTTTTCATATTAGTCTCATGTTCCTTTGTATTTCTGTGATATCAGTTGTAATGTCTCCTTTTTCATTTCTGATTTTATTTATTTGAGTCTTCTTTCTTTTTTTCTTCATTAGTCTAGCTAAAGTTTCATCAGTTTTGTTTATCTTTTTGAAAATCCAACTCCTTGTTTCATCAATCTTTTGTATTGATCTTTAATCTCTAATTCATTCTGCTCTGATCTTTACTACTTCTCTCCTTCTACTGATTTTTTGATAAATTTACCTTTTAAACTCAACTTTGTATCTTTTTATCCTCTTACTCAATAGATCAGCTGCCCCCTCACACACCTACACTTTTGTCAATATTGTCCACATAACAGTGCATTCATTAAAGCAGTGTTGAAACTGCATGGAGAAAAGAGAATGCTGGGGGCAAATAATCAAGGGAAATAATAATTCTTCAGTACATTTTGCGTAAACTTAGGCACTGGCAGTTCTGAACACAATGTTATAAATGTATTAATAAAAATTATTCTTGTTCTAGGACATTTTTTTCCAAAAGGAAATTATTTGTTTAGTGTAAATACATTACTAGTTTGAGAAAAAAATGGGAAAGATTTCAGATGCCATGGTCAAACATTTGTAGTTAAAACAATCGCAGCAGTAGTTGAAGCAACGGAACACTATGTATTCATCGCCCTAAAGGGTCTGTGATTTGTGTACCCTGGACCTGCCATTTGGAAAAGATACTTGAGCCTTGGTTTGCTCTTCTGTAAAATGGGGATAAGAAGATCTTTATCTCATACAGAAAGATTAGTAGAAATAACTCATAAACAGTACTTAACATAATGCCTGGTATTCAATAAAGTTAACTATTCCAGTTATTTTAAATAATTAGTTTTGACAGTTCTTTCGCACATAGTGTATATATAATGAGTCCCTGCGGTAGACAGAATTGTCTCCCAAAGATGTCTATGCCCAAATCCCCGGAACCTGTGAATATGCTTAACATAAATCTGGAAGGTAGCTTTTATCGAATCACAGGAGCTCTTAAAAGCAGGAGAAATGAGGCAGCGGATAGGTCAGAGAGATTCGAAATCTGAGGAAACTTGATTCATCTTGCTGGCTTTGAAAATGGAGGAAGGGTGGAAAGAGCTATGGAGTGTAGACAAACTCTAGAAGCTGAGAACCACCTCACCTGACAGCAGGCGAGGAAACAGGATCCTGAGTCCTACAACCACCTGGAATTGAATTCTGCCCATAACCTGAATGAACCTGGAAACACAATCTCCCTCAGAACCTCCAGGTAAGAGCCCAAACCTACTGATTCTTTGATTTTAGCTTCGTGAAATCCTAAGCAGAAGACCCAGCTGAGCCTGCCTGGATTTCTGACCTATAGAACTGTGAGATCATAAATGCATGTTAATGTCACTAAATGTGTGGTATTTTCTCATAGCAGCAATAGAATGCTTACAGTGAGTAACAAAGAAAAATGAAATTTAATTCTATATATATATATATATATATATATATATATATAGAATCTATTTCATGGAATATAGAATTATAGTTTCTAATATTTTAAATCTAATTTAAAGGGATCATACTGAATGAGGGTACTTCAAAAAGTTCATGAAAAGATTCATTTTATCTTTTAATTCTGTTTTTTCATGAACTTTTTGAAGTACTCTCACATTAGATCAATTGTTTCCAATAAAAAAATTCATTGTTATCTTATTTATAAATATATTATTTTGTGTAAAATTCAATAATCCTAGATAGAGCACAATTTTATGTCATGGACTAGTTTTCTTAATGATATTTTTATCAATTTTGAACCATACAGGGACATTGTAATTGAGTCAGAAACACTGTAGTCAAAGAAATGTACGCAAAATAGGCTACTTTAACTTCCACCCAATAAAATGTAAAGAACATCTTGTTCTAAAAGGAGTTTCTTAAGCACTTTTGGCAGAAAATTTCATCAGGGATACATAAATATAAATGTATATGATATTATATATTATTTTATAAACTGTACCATAATATATTATAGGTGTGTTTAAATATTTTAAATTGTCTTTCCAAGAAACTTTGAACTGACTTTATCAGTTTTTTATATTCATGGTAAGCTCTCTTTCCCCGAAAAGACAGATAATTTTCAACTTTTTTAAAAAACCAACAAAGTTTTTTTTAAAGTATTTATGATAGTTGTTATGTTTTAATTCATGAAAAATAATTAAGGCATATAAACTTATCTCACATTTTCTAACTGGTAAATGACTGTTTTGCCATGTTTAGCTATTTTTCCCCCAAAATAACATTTGATTACTCTCATTATGACCAAAATATAAGGCTCCAACATAAAAGCATGAAAAATTAAGAATAATTATTAAAATATATTTTCCTTTAATTTTTAAAGCACTAGTGATAAAGTAAAATTATTTATAAGAATGAATTATATATTTTTATATAGTTGCAACCTTGTAGTAATAGTTTTAGTCAAACTTTAAATTTCTCTTCTGAAACTTGTTTAATTATATATGATACAGATAAACATCAGCTCTTGGGGCCACTGCTATTTTCTCTACCACCCATTCCTGTATTTATCCCCTTTACAATGTCACTTTGTGGTATCTCCCCCAACTCTGAATATCAACCTGCCCGTGTGATTTGTACTAGCCAATGAGATTCTAGCAAATGTGGCATACTCAGGAGGCTTGAAAAGTGTCACTTGCCCTCTTCTTTGTGCTCTATCATCATCATGAGAAAGACCTATCTGCCCTAGGTCAATGCAAGCTGAGAGACATGGAGCTGAGCCAAAGTGTCCTGATTTTAACTTCAAACCAGATCATCTGACCCACACACCTGAGCGAGCTAAATCAAGACCAGAAGAACCATCCTGCTGATCCCAGGTATAAACAGCAGAACTGCCTCGCTGACTACCCCAGATGACTGAGCATTAAACACTTGTTCCTGTATGCCACCGAGGCTTTAGAACAGTTAATTTTTTTAGCTGTTATTTTTGTTTTGTTTTTAAAACAGAAATAAGATGACAAAAGCTAGCTGACATAGAAGCTTTATTTTCTAATACTTTGCATCATTTGATATATTCCTTTTTTAGAATCAGAAAAAAAAAATTGTTCTTTTCATATTTTACCCATGTATTGTTATTGGAAAAACAAGAAATTCCTTGAGTATATATTACCTTAAATTTATTAACACATTTTATGTTTATTATGATTAAGAATCTAATTATATATATAAAGTAAAATATTAACAATTTTTAAATCATTTAATATTATGGGCACATGTTTTTAATAACAGTATACACAAGTGAAAAATTTTAAGCTATCTTATAAATTACAGTATTTAGAATCATAGTCATCAGACCTTGTAGTGAAAAGGGACTGTCCATTTTGTTATATACTGTGTTATAAATACATTTCAAAATACATTGAATTCCAGGTTCATTCTCTACTGCCACTTAGCATATTTTTGGATCCCATCCTCTGTTTTCAATTTATTTGTACTGCGGCATACAGATAATTATTTTACTATCATCCTATGACAATCTTTAGCTTGAAAAACAAATCGTTTTCAAAAAATAATATCACATATTAGTGAGTGACTAAAAAACATTTAAAAAATAGTTACTATTTATAACATTGCTTCCATTTATTGAAAAAGATAGTAAAAACTTGGGTATAGCTTTGAATATTTATAACTAATTTAAAAATAATATATACTTTGTAGAGCCTACATCTTATCCATAACTAATTAGCATTTATTGACTATTTACTATAAGTAAATAGTTTCAACAAAACAAAATATAAAATATCTTTTCAGTGTTATTGGATTTATAATCTGAGCTATTTAATTGTGCCTTCTGAAAACTGGTGAATATGGTAAATATTATATAAAATGTCATATTTTTCATACTTCATGTTAATTAATTTCCTTTGATCTAATACTCTTTCACCTGTCAGAAATTCTAAAACATTTAAGTCCCATCAGTCCTGTTAGAAATCAAAAATAAACTAAAATCATTGTTTTCGTTCCTTTCTATAAATTATAGTCAGTCTTTATCAATTATCATAATTTCCCTGTAATTTTTATTCTTCTTTCTTTTGACTTCATCTTTTTTATCTAATCTTTGAATGTTGATTAAGCTGACACAGATCTCTTGAGTTGGTCACTCCTCCCACCTAACTTATTTCATCTATTATTTCAGATTTCATTTGGTCATGCTACTGAGTTATTGGAAATGTCATGAGAAGTATAAAACCTTTATGCAAAATGAGTGTTCCCTGTTCTAACCCTCTGTTCTCTGACAGCCTGAAGATATGAGGACAGCAATTAGAAGGCAACTAGCTTCTTGACCTTTAAGTTTTATCTTATTTCTAACATTACTTCCACCTAACCAAGCTAGTCTGAACTATAAATTATAACTTTTGCAAATGGCTCTAAGTAATTAAAATTGTTATAATTCTCATATTATATTATAATTATGTGGTTATAATTATAACAATCATAACACAGATCTCAATGAATTCTTGACTTGATCAAGGAAAGAGGGTATTTATTTATTGGCTCTCTGAATCCTAAATCTTGAGAAAAAGACAAATACCAGCATTTGTGAGACTGAAACAACATGGTTTCAAAATCTTGAGACCTGCTGAATTTAATCTTCATATTTGTAGGTAGCTCCTAATGTGCTTTGTGCTTTGGGTATTGCTGCTGCTTTTATAGACTGTAGAAAGTTCTGAGTAATGTGGGCTAAGTGTATGAATTTGTAACCATTTGGATTGTGTGGTCTTGAGACTGGCTTCATGAAACAGTTTTTCAAATAATCTAAAACATTAAACTCTAAAAATAAGCATTTTCCTAGAATTGCTTATAAAAAAATAAATAAACTTGATTTAGATATTTAAGAAGCAAAGTTTTTCCTTTCTATAATTTTTTTAAGATCTCTACAATAATGACACCTAAGAATATATATTTAGACAGATAAATTAGTTTTGC
Source organism: Galeopterus variegatus (assembly GCF_000696425.1). Classification (NCBI taxonomy): domain Eukaryota; kingdom Metazoa; phylum Chordata; class Mammalia; order Dermoptera; family Cynocephalidae; genus Galeopterus; species Galeopterus variegatus. The sequence continues at coordinate 15,508 of NW_007732184.1, forward strand.
CTCTCAGCTTTCCTCGGAAATACAGAAAACGTACATGTTATTATCAAGGAAATATATACCTCCCCATCCAAGGTCAACTCATATGCAGAAGGAGATAAACATATTACACTAACAACTCATTTTTCAATGCACTGATATCCACAATACCTAGTTTTGGATGATATTAACAAAACAAGCAAAATGATAGTTTGGTAAGCAATGAATTAAACTTAATGTATTCATCTCCTATTTTTAACAAACAATTCACTTCTTAGTAAACTTATCTAAGTGCCAAGTTATATACAACAGATTTAAATGCTTATATATAAACTGTATATGTATTTTTCTTTAAAATGTATACATATCCTACTGCTTACTATTAAATGAACTGTGAAAATCAAACAAAACACAAATAATTCTGAGGAGACTGCCAAGAAAATAAGTCTACTTTCAAAATATACAAATAAAAGTGTATGATATATGTACTACAATAATAATAATATATGTTACTCAGATTAAATTCTTAGTCCCTTGCCTGTATTATTAATCCAGTATATGCTTCCATGTAAGAAAGATTTAAATTGAATAAGCTTTATAAATTCAGGAAAGAAATAAAATTATAGTCTTTAGAACAATATTATTTAAAACCCATAATTCTTAACTCATTTATCATATGAAGTGTTATAATGCTTTCATACTTCATCAACACTAAAAATAGTTTATATGACGCATACTTATTTCACAGGATTATAGAAATGAACATGAATGCTTAATTATAAATTTAAAAATTATTTAGTAATTATATCCCATTCCATTTTTGCCATTAAAATATTCTCTGTTTTCTAGTATTAAGGGAAAAGTGAATCCTAAAGAATATAGAGATTCAGAGAAAATTTTTTTCATAAATATAACTTAGATTTTAGTTATATAAATATTTGTGCCACTAAGCTAAAGCCTCCAAACAGTAATGTACAGGATTTATTATGGCGTCTGAAGGTCTAACAGTGCATGTATAATTTGACATCATAAAGAGCTATAATTACAATCTACAAGAAAGCGTATTCCTTGTACTTAAAAAGTAAGTCCTCAACTACCAAATAAACTACATTATATTACACTAACTTAACAACATAAGTCTTCTTTAAACCAGAAAATAAATGAAACCTTGAAAATACATT
>NW_007732184.1:17657-18340 GCF_000696425.1 Galeopterus variegatus
GTACAGGATTTATTATGGCGTCTGAAGGTCTAACAGTGCATGTATAATTTGACATCATAAACAGCTATAATTACAATCTACAAGAAAGCGTATTCCTTGTACTTAAAAAGTAAGTCCTCAACTACCAAATAAACTACATTATATTACGCTAACTTAACAACATAAGTCTTCTTTAAACCAGAAAATAAATGAAACCTTGAAAATACATTAACAATTAAGTCAAAACTGCAAGTATCAAAAGAACAATGCTAAAACCATGCAGATTATTGTTACAGTTAAGTGACTTTCAAATTTTAACTCTATTTTCACTAACGTGATTATTTTACTCATTTTATTAAGGGATAGATTTCTTTTGGGAAACAAAAACGACACTATATCCATTAGACATATAGGCAAGTAATTAAGTATACCAAGGATCTAAATTGAATATAAATCTCATTTTCCTGGCACCACGATGTGTTAACACCAAACTAATCTTAAGTCATGCCCCATCAACTTCCCACCAAGTGAAGAAATAGTCTTGACAACATAAATCTTTACCTGTTCACTGCACTTATCCAAAACTATCATGCTCATGACTGTTTTCATGTGAGGCATGACAAATAGACTTTGTTTCTCTCTCCCTCTCTTGTCTTTCTAAGTGCAATCAATCAAAAAACAAAAACAAAATAAGCACAAACAAC
>NW_007732184.1:19514-24405 GCF_000696425.1 Galeopterus variegatus
CTGATTGTCTCCCAGATTTGAACCTCCAGGGTATTTATTGTAGACACTTACAAAACTTATCTTACTCTGCCTTAAATGGATTATTTTCCTTAATTAGTAAAAACTGATCAAACTTTCTAAAATTCAATTGTTTCATTTATCATTCATCTTTTAAATGATTTCTCATTTAAAGGGAGACCAACACCAGAGCTTGTCACAGGCTGGAAGGAAAAAAAGGTTTCTATTCCATTCGGAGTAGCTGAGTGACTCCTGAGCAAGCACCATCAATTTCAGGCCGTTTACTCAGCTAACTAAACAGGATAATGTCCTCTAGCTGGCTTTGCTTCAATTCTTTTCTTCACGAGAGTGGCCTAAATATGATTATTATTAAAGTTAAGTGATTAAAAATATAAATATAAATTCGTTCTCTATCTACTTCATTTTCTATCAACGTATTAATGTGCATTCCTAACTTCCAAGTGTGAAAATATTATCCAAATTTGAAATAATAACAAAAAATATATGCCTTCTTTCAGAAAGGGACTGGTTTAGAAGCTCTCAGGAACCTCAAGAATAAATATAAAACTGGAATATGGATATCTTGTTGGGCACATGGCTTTCTCTTTAAAGATGCTGCTGTTTGAAATATCTTTTTCCTCCCTTTTCTATGTTTCTTCCTTTTTGTAATAGGAAGAGCCTTCTCATTTTCTCCTCTTCATCTCCTTTCTATAGCTGTTAGCAGGAAGTCACAAATTTCATTTCAAAAAGATGTTTTAAATGGTAGCTATTGAGAAAGTGGATAATTCTCCACTATAAGATAGTACTGTAGCATAATCAACTCCTGGAATTTCATTGATGTATGACATGGCTGGATGCATGCCACACACTATACACATCAACTTTACTGCTGTGCAGCAATAATGTCACATTTCATGCTGTAAAATATGCTCACTTTTAAGGAAACTTGCAATACATAATAAAACATCTCAGTTTAGAATTGTTTTTGGCTAGATAACATATGTGAGAGACTTCTCAAAATGTTTTAAGATTTTGCAACCTGACTAGCCTGCATAATTGTAAGAATGGGAAACAAATCATGAAAAATGTTTCCTCATATATATATGGAGAGAAGAAAATCCATCTTTAATAGCTTCACTAAAATTCTACACTGCAGGAATTTTCTTTTGGGGTCAAAGAACAATAAGAATAGCAAAAGACTCAACTAATAATTAATAATCCTGGTGCTCATTTGAGAAGCACTATGCAGCTTTGTATTTTAAATAGTATTGTCAGTTGAAGAATTGTGATAGCTATAGGAGAGTTAACTAATCCATTTTACAGAAATCCCTCATTAATATTTGTACATCACAGTCTCTCTGAATTGGCTACCCAAATCATTCACCATCTGATTTACCTTTCTTTTATCCACTATAGAGCTTGGAAAGCTAAAACAACTTTCTAGATTGTCTTGACCAATTGCCTATTAAATACAATTTAAAGGAGGCCATTGGTTTAGACTGAGCTCCTGCACTAAGCCCAATGGCCAATTCAAAATGACTGAAGTTTCAGGTCACCATCCTGAAGCTAAGTTGTTTATCTGACCTTCTGAAAAAAATCACAAGAATGAGAGATAATAGCTAAATCCCCAAACAGGTCAGTTTTAGCTGGCATGATAAAGAAGTTCCCTGTGCTTTAACCTTTATAAGGAAAGTAAATTCGAAAAGACTAATAGAATTAGGCATGGCCTGAGTCTAGAATTGCAAATAAAAGCCAATTAAGATATTTAAATTTGCTGTAATTTTGTCTCTTGACAGTTGTGGCAAAAGACAAAGGGATCCAAAGGATAATGCTTATGACTGACAAGACCCCTGAGGAACACAGGAGAAATTCCACTGACCCTTTATAAGGACCCCCATCTTCCTTACGGACCATCAAGGGTTGTAAGTTCCTCTCAGGCTACAGTCTGCTCTGTTTGTACTCAGCCCCTCAATCTTATTGGCTTTTTTTCTTGAATTTTTATTATTTTTATTTATACATATTTATGGGATACAAAATTGACAACCAATATTTGTGTACAGTATGTGATGATCAATATATTTAGCATGTTCATTGCTACAAATCATAATTATTTTTGTGTCCCTTACCCAGTTACTCCCTATCCCCCCACCTTTCCTACCTCTAGTAACTATAGGTCTGTTTTCTCCTGAAAGTTCAATGCTTTACTATGGTTTCTTTGTTCCTTTCTTCTCCTCTCCTCTCTTCTCCTTTCTCCTTTTCCTTTTCCTCCTTTCTTCCTTCCTTCCTTCCCTTCTTTCTTTGCTCCTACTTATGAGTGAGGACATGTGGTATACCTTTTTCTGTGCCTGGCTTATTACACTTAACATAATTTTGTCCAAGCTCATCCANATTGCAAATAAAAGCCAATTAAGATATTTAAATTTGCTGTAATTTTGTCTCTTGACAGTTGGGGCAAAAGACAAAGGGATCCAAAGGATAATGCTTATGACTGACAAGACCCCTGAGGAACACAGGAGAAATTCCACTGACCCTTTATAAGGACCCCCGTCTTCCTTACGGACCATCAAGGGTTGTAAGTTCCTCTCAGGCTACAGTCTGCTCTGTTTGTACTCAGCCCCTCAATCTTATTGGCTTTTTTTCTTGAATTTTTATTATTTTTATTTATACATATTTATGGGATACAAAATTGACAACCAATATTTGTGTACAGTATGTGATGATCAAATCAATATATTTAGCATGTTCATTGCTACAAATCATAATTATTTTTGTGTCCCTTACCCAGTTACTCTCTATCCCCCCACCTTTCCTACCTCTAGTAACTATAGGTCTGTTTTCTCCTTCTGAAAGTTCAATGCTTTACTATGGTTTCTTTGTTCCTTTCCTCTCCTCTCCTCTCTTCTCCTTTCTCCTTTTCCTTTTCCTCCTTTCTTCCTTCCTTCCTTCCCTTCTTTCTTTGCTCCCACTTATGAGTGAGGACATGCGGTATACCTTTTTCTGTGCCTGGCTTATTACACTTAACATAATTTTGTCCAAGCTCATCCATGTTGCTGCAAATGTTAGAACTGCATTCTTTTTTATGGCTGAATAGTATTCCATTACATGTTTTGGATCCAAGATTAGTTTGTGCTGAGAGAGGGCACTTGAGGTTTGTGGTGACTGCTGAGTCACTGGCAAAGGCTGCAGTTTTAAAGGTAATTGACAGCAGTTGCAATGAGTGGTTATTACTGCAAAGGGCATGAACTCCAGTTTTTGGAATTCATGGGTTTGCTTAGGTAAGGGAAGCCTCAGGTGTCTGACTGAGTCAGACAAAAAATGGAAAATCACTGGCTTTTATCTTTGTGAGACTAAAGAATCAACACACAAATGGCATCCTTAATTTCTAAAGATCTGAGTACTCTGCCTTCTGGCTATGCCTGCCTTTTGTGTGATGCTTGTGGACTTACACTGGGGTTACACCCTGATAAACCTATCAAAACTTGAAAATATTCTTAAATTGAAAACACATTTAACCTCAGTAAACCCATCATAAGCTGAGCTATTTTAAGTCTGGGGCCATTTGTGCATTAGGCTCCAGAAGCTGCTAATATTTACAAAAATGGTGGAATCTTATCAAGACAATTTAGAATTACAATGGCCATATTGGAAACATTCCAGATATACAAAACTGCACTTTGAAATTGATCCTTTCCCACCCATAGACAACTATTGCATTCTTGTTTGTCTCTGTTTTTTTTGGCTTGACTTTCTATCTGCTGGGGGTACATGCATTATTGACCCTTTGTGTGCAGGTGGCCAACCAAAAGATTGGAGACTCAAGAATATGGCCAGATAGAAATGAAGGCAGCACCCCATTTGCAGCTAGTGTACCAAGGCACTGTTCCAGTTTCTCTATTGGCAGTTTTGGCTCTGGATTGTGGAAGTGCTGCTTCTTTTTGCTTCCTCTTTGGAGGTGTCACAAGCATCTGTGGTTAAAGCTACAAATGCTTATTAGTTTTGGCCTTTCGTCACTTGTTAGATATACATTTGGTTTAGAAGTTAGGTTTATATTCAGAACTATCCATGATTTAGACCAGGCATAGAAAATGTTTTCTTTGCCTTATTCTTTGAAGAGCACTGCTATGGAGTCAATAATCTAATTACAGAGCAAGATAAGTTGAAAAGACTGCCTATCAAACTAAATCAATCTCCAAAATATACTTTTCTAGCATTTAGCTGGTTATTTTGAAACTCTTTGTAAAAAAAAATTGCTTTTATGAAGGAAATCTCCTTTTGTAAGGGTGTCTCCCTCTCTGCACCAAGAGAAATTGCTAAACTACTAGAAATTATTATAATGGAAAATTCAAAGACTTACATGTACATAACAAGCCTCACCTTTGACCATTTTGTCATAAATGAGCTTTCTACCTATGCCTTTCTTTGTCTTTTCAAATAATGGTATTTAGGCCTGAAATCTGAATACAATTACCAACTTACCTAACAATTGCTTAGGTCAATAATCATTCAGGCCAATCAAGAAAAGGGCAAAGGTCCTTTGACTCAACTCCCTGCTGGAATGGGTTAAATGGTTGTGGGGGCTGGGGGGGGAGAATAAAAAAGTATCCTCAGAGTAAGTAGTTTTTGGAAAAGGTCAATGGGCTCTTGGAAAAATGGATGATCATTTGTGACAAGTTCTGTGTGGGTGTGGTTAAAGTCTCCTCTCCTGTGATAAAAGTTAACCTTCTCTGGTTGCTGGAACTCCCTGGTGAGAGGATTGATAACAATTGAGTTCCTTTCAGAAAATCTGATTTTAGGTAGATAAGGGGAATTCAGAAAACCTTGCCTTGCATTTTGCTATTTTTCAAGTGCCTTTTCAAGTAATCAGTATAACAAAGTGACATATTTTATGGTGGCA
>NW_007732184.1:25357-27026 GCF_000696425.1 Galeopterus variegatus
ATACAAAAAAGCTCAAAATTGCTTACTTCTAAATTTCCGCTAGAAATTAAGGTTACTAAGAATTAAGAATTCTAATTAATATATGATAATTAAATTTGAAAGGATAAGGGAAACAAGAAAGGTAAAATGTGCTTTTGATGAGGAAAGTTACAAAGGATGTGTTTTGGATAAGGGAAAGAGAGTAATTTTTTCCCCTAAGTTAGAATAACTGAGTCTTCCAAAATGAGAAAGAGGAAAGTATAAGACGATTATCTGAAGAGATATAAGGATTTTGTAGAAAGCTTCTGGAAGATGAATATTATAAAAGGAATTTTATGTGTGATGAAGTTAGCTAAAATTAGAAGGGAATCATTTATAAATTTTTCTAAAGATTGAGCATTAATATCAAAAGTATACTGATGCAAAACTACAATTTGGTCCTTTCTATTAAAATAACAAGGTTCTTGGAGTATTGACCTGTTTTTTTAATAGAAAATTTCAAGTGATTTTTCTTTCCCTCTTAGGTAATTGACCCAGGAAACGAAGATTTTATGTTTTATTAAGATAATTTCTTGTGTGTTTTGCTGTATTTTCTTAAGTCTTTGATTGCTTAAGAAAAGTGAGTCTGAATAATATAAAAGCTAAGTTTTTGTTGACAGCTATGCAACCTTCTGTTTTTGACTTTTGAAGTCTTTGAAATATTACTCTGGTTAAATGAATGACATTTCACAGTGACCTGTTATCCTTTTTTGATCAAGTGTTTTGAACCTTCAACATTTCTGACAAAGTTCCCAAAATCTAATTCTGAATTAAGTCTTTTTGAGCTAGAATGAACATTAGGACATTCCAGAAGAAGCACTGGAAGTTTGAAACAGACATATCAAATCAATTAGGCTTATTTGATATGTTAATTTATATGGGGAGTATTGTCAGTAAGAAATGGTGTTTTTCTTTATTTAAGTTATATTTGTATGGATGTACTATTAATATGTGTTTCAGAAAATACACAAAATTCCTAGAAATCAGCATTCCCACTCATCCATTGTTACTCTGTTTCAAGTAAGAAATCATAAATTTTGATATTAAAATAAAGTCCCATTGGAAAATACATGGGTCACCTAGTTTGGAGTTGTTATTCTACAAATTCTAAATTGGTCAGCATTTTTCCAGTGAGACTATAAAATATTGACATGGCAAATTAGTACATTTTATAATGTATGGAGGTTAAAATTTTAGGACCTAAATCTCTCATTGGGATGATTCTTATTATATAATCTAAAATTATGAAAAAAGAGAGAGAGAGAAAGAATATTGTAGTACTCAATAAAACCTTTGGGGAAAAAGAAAAGATGAAAGGCAGGACACCCAACCAGGGAGACCACAATATGTTAGATGAGTTCTAGAGAAACATGGCTGAGAGGTAAAGTTCACAATGAGCTTTGCATGAAAAGCAATGGTTTGAGTAGTTCACGGCATGCTCTAAGAGCTTTCCACTCAAAAAGAACAATTATGAAACAAGCTTGTCATTTAACATTTATTATATTGGATTATAAAGCAAGAAACAAAATTTTATGTGATTTACTTGGATTTTCATTTTTCAAAAAGGAAAATTATTTTCAGGCTATATATGGGATAACAAACAGGGACATAAGAGTGGGAAGAACGTGGCACTGATTCAGACATCACTGGA
>NW_007732184.1:28113-37699 GCF_000696425.1 Galeopterus variegatus
GAAGTTTATAGCAATAAAAGCCTATGCCAAAAAAGAAGAAAGACTCCAAATAAAAAACCTAACATTACACATCAAGGAGGTGGAAAAATGAGAACAAACCAAAACTCTTCTTTCAGTAGAAGGAGAAAAATAACACAGAACAGAGCAGAAATAAATCAGAGATTTTAAAAAATGCAAAAAAAAATGATGAAACAGAGTTGGTTTTCAAATGATAAACAAATCTATCAATATCCAGCTGGATTAATGAAGAAAAAAAGAGAAGACTTAGATAAAATCAGAAATAGAAAATGAAACATTACAATTGATACCACAGAAAGAGAAAAGTATAACAAATTTATTTAAAGTTTCATGGGACACAGGAGACTTCAGAAATGATGACCTAAAGATCCATGGAAAACTGTCTATTTTCATGCTTAGGTGTGATGAAGAATGGACAGCTGTGTAGAGACGTGATTAGATCAAACTGTATGATCTAAATCTTCAGAGGCAAAATAGCCCAATGGTTGAGAGCAGGGGGTTTGGAGCAATATTAGTTTTTCCTCTTACTAGTTATGTAATAGTTGGCAAATTACAAAACTTGTTTATGTCTCGGTTTTCTCATCATAAAATGGGGAATAATAATATCTCCAGCATAGAATTATTAGGAGGATTAAATGAATTAATGCTTGTAAAGTTTTTAAACAATAAAAAAACTGCTATTAATAATACCAAACAGGATGCCACATGCATAGCTCTCCTAGAATGCAGAGAAAATGCAAGCAGATGTGGGGAGGGCATTGCCAGACTTAAGTGTTTTAAATTTTTTAAAAGGAACTTGTATAATTGAAGTGAAATGAAAAGCAAAGACACAAGTGAAAAACATTTTCCTGAGCTCAAAACAAACAAGCAAACAAACTATTGTAAAACAAAACAAAAACTACCACCGCAACAAAGACAACTATGAAGAACTGTGAATATTGGTCAACAGGACTTACCTAATTCAACACAAATGTAACAAAGGAATAATCTAAAAATATTAAACAAAAGTAATTTAACTAAAAATCTGAAAGCATTCTGGCAGGGGAAAATATAAGTTGCAGTCAAAGACAAAAAGTCATGCTTTACTTTTCAAAAACAATTAGAATAAAATGAAATAAAACCTAAGAAGTTTGAGAGCAAAGAATTGTAAATCAGACTGCTCTTCTGCCAAATATCATTCACATATAAAGGTCATAAAAAGACAGTCTAACTATTCAACACCTCAGAGCAGCACTTATAATAAATGTTCTGAAAAACAAATACTTGAAAATATTTGGCAGTCGACAAAATATAAATCAAAAAAGAACTCAGATTTGGGAAATTTGTGGTATAAAAGGATTGGCAGTAAGCCTTTGAAAGAAGTAAAATAAGTTGTAGGGAGTGCCGCATAAAATAAAATATGCGATAATGTGAAATAATTGCTATAAATGTGAACACAAAACAGATTACAAAATTTTTGATTCTTAAAAGTGAATATGAACATTTTACAAGAAATAATAATTTACTTATAAAAGAGAGGGCTGGCCAGTTAGCTCAATTAATTAGAGCCCAGTGTTATAACACCAAGATCAAGGGTTCAGATCCTGGTACCGGTCAGCCACAAAAAGCCAAAAGAAAAACATTGCAACTAATAAAAGAGAAATTTACTAGTTATAATCTAATTCTGATCCCTGTTTATAATGTAAAGATGAAATTTTAAAATTGTATTATTTTACTATGAATAATATAGATAATATAGATGAAATAATATTGGTTTGTAAATAATATAGTATGTTTTGCAAATTTTAAGGTAATAACCAGTAGAATTAGAAGAAGCTATATGCATCCCAATTTACTGGAGAAGAAAAAAAGGCAAGAAAACACTTTATAAAGCAGGAGTTAGAAAATAAAGTCAAAACTGCATGAATGCATAAAAGCAGAAAATATGACAGAAGAATGAGTTTACAGGATTTAGAAAACAAGAATTCAAGAGAGTTCTGGTCAAGATGGCAGAGTCGTCAGTTCCTGGTGTCGCTCTCTCCCACAGAGCCACCAATTTGCAGCTAGTGAGGAGCAGCAAGGAAGGACCCGAGATCCATGCTAGAGCAGACAGAGCCGCCTGCCACGGTACCCCAGTTCAGGTTGCTCCCCATTCTGTAGAGAGATTTTAGAGCTGCTGGGCCTGGAGAAGGCAGGCGGGGTGGGACTTCCAGGTCAGGACAGTCCCCACCTCTGAGAGTGACTTAACAGGCTCCNGGCGGGGTGGGACTTCCAGGTCAGGACAGTCCCCACCTCTGAGAGTGACTTAACAGGCTCCAAGCCTGCACATCCTGAGCCAGCCATCCTGAAGAAGGCAGATGGGGTGGAAATTCCGGCCCAGGCTGGTCCCAACCCTGGGAGAGACCTAACAGCCTTCAGGCTCCCATACCCCAAGCCAGCCCAGCTAGAGAAGGCAGATGGGGTGCAACTTCTGGCCCAGGCAGTCCCTGCCACCAGGAGAGTCTTAAGAGGCTCAGAGACCCAACACCCCAAGCCAGTCATGCCAGAGAAGGTGGGCAGGGCAAGACTTCTGGCCCAGGCTAGTTTCTGCTGCCCAGAAGCAACAGTCCCTTCAGGATCCAAGCCAGACATCAGGGTGAAATGAGTGAGCTGTGATACCCCTGGCCACAATGACAAAACACCAAAGGAAAGATACTAGAAATATGAAAAATCAAGAAAGTACATTGCCACCAAAGGAAATTAATAACTTTCAAGTTCTAGATCCTATAGAATAGGTCTTTGAAATGACAGACAAGGAATTTAGAGTAACTATTTTAAGGAAACTAAATGAGATACAAGAAAACTCAGTTAGGCAACATAATGAAATGAGAAAAAATATACATAATCTTAAAGAAGAAATGTACAAAGAAATCAATGCCTTGAAAAAGAATGTAGCAGTACTTGTGGAGCTGAAGGATTCATTCAACGAAATAAAAAAATATAACAGAGAGTTTAACCAGCAGACTTGAAAAAGCAGAAGAGAGAATTTCTGACCTTTTAGACAGTCTGTTTGAATTATCACAGGCAGACCAGAAAAAAGAAAAGAGAATGAAAAAAAATGAAGAAAATCTAAGAGAGACAATCAACAACATTAGTGATCACCTGTCAGAATCATGGGTATTCCAGAGGGGAGGAAAAAGGAAATGGCATTGAAAACATATTCAATGAAATAACAGCAGAAAATTTCCCGGGAATAGGGAAAGTCACAGATCTCCAGATTCAGGAAACCCAAAAATCCCCAAACACATTCAACCCAAAAAGGTCCTCTCCAAGACATGTGATAATCAAACTGACAAAACTCAAAGACAAAGAGAGAATCTTAAAAGCTGCAAGAGAGAAGCACAAGTCACCCATAAGGGAGCCACAATCAGAATAACATCAGACTTTTCATCAGATACTCTAAAAGCCAGAAAAGAATGGGATGATATATTCAAAATACTAAAGGACAAAAATTGTCTGCCAAGAATACTTTACCCAGGAAGGCTATCCTTCCGAAATGAAGGACAAATAGTATATTTCAAAGACAAAAACTGCAAGAGTTCACTACCACACGACCAACCCTAGAAGAAATTCTCAAGGAAGTACTGGGTTCGATACCACAAAAACAACCATCACTGCCATGAATACACAAAAAGAACAATACCTACCAGCAAAACGAAACTGCTAACAAAAGAGAAAAAAAAAAATTATCTATCACCCCAAGAAACCAACAAATACAGAAGACAAATATAGAAAGAAAGGAACAAAAGATACTTAAGACATTTAAACAAAAATCAGCAAAATGCTGGGAGTAAATCAACACCTTTTAATAGTAACTCTAAACGTAAAGTGATGAAATTCCCATTCAAAAGACACAGACTGACTGACTGGTTAAAAAGATGGACCCAACAATATGCTGTCTTCAAGAGACTCTCTTGACCTGTAAAGACACACATAGACTAAGAGTGAAAGGATGGAAAAAGATATATCATGCAAATAGAAATGAAAAATGAGCTGGAGTAGCTATTTTCATATCAGAAAAAACAGACCTTAAAGCAAGAGCCATAAAAAGAGATAAAGAAGGCCACTATATATGATAAAAGGATCTATGCATCAAAAAAACATAAAAATCATAAATGTATACACACCTAATGTCAGAGCAGCCAGGTTTGCAAAGCAAACACTATTAGATCTAAAGAAAGACACTAACACCATAATAGAAACACACAAAAAAATGTAAAAGATCAATGAAACAAAAGTTGGCTTTTCGAAGAGACAAATAAAATTGACCAACCTTTAGCAAGATTAACTAAGAAAAGAAGAGAGAAGACCCAAATAACAAAAATTAGAAATGAAAAAGGTAATATTACAACTGACACCTTAGAAATACAAGGAATCATTAGAGACTACTATAAACAACTATATGCCAACAAATTTGAAAATCTGGAGGAAATGGATAAATTTATGGATGCATACAAATTACCAAAATTGAGCCAAGAAGACAAAGAATATCTGAACAAACCAATAATAATAAAAGAGATTGAAGCTGTTATCAGAAGGCTCCCAACTAAGAAAAGCCCAGGACTGGACAGGTTCACTGCAGAGTTCTACCAAATCTTCAAAGAGGAACTGATACCAATTCTCTAAAAACTGTTCCAAAAGATTGAAACAGAGGCCATTCTCCCAAACTCATTCTATGAGGCAAACGTCACCTTGATACCAAAACCAGACAAAGATGCACCAAAATAGAAGACTACAGGCCAATATCCTTGATGAATATAGATGCAAAGATCCTCAATAAAATACTAGCTAACAGAATACAGCCACACATACTGAAAATTATACACCATGATCAGGTGGGATTCATCCTACAGATGCAAAGTTGTTTCAACATATGCAAATCAATAAATGTGATACACCACATTAATAAAAGCAAGGACAAAAGCCACATGATCATCTCTATTGATGCTGAAATAGCATCTGACAAAATTCGACATCCTTTCATGATAAAGACTCTCAACAAGTTAGGCATAGACGGAAAGTATCTCAACATAATTAAAGCCATATATGATAAGCCCACTGCCAATATCATCCTGTACAGGGAAAAGCTTTCAGCTTTTCCCATAAAAACAGGAGCTAGACAAGGATGCCCACTCTCAACACTGCTATTCAACATAGTGTTGGAAGTACTAGCCAAAGCAGTCAGAGAAGAGAAGGAAATAAAGGACATACAGATTGGAAAGGATGAATTCAAGCTGTCCCTTTTTGCGGACGATATGATCTTATATATTGAACAGCCTAAAGCTTCTATTAAAAAAAACTCCTAGAGTTGATAAATGATTTCAGCAAAGTTGCAGGATACAAAGTCAACACACAAAATCAGTAGCATTTCTATACTCCACGAGTGAACATGAAGAAAAAGAAATCAAGAAAGCTAGCCCACTTACAACAGTCAACAAAAGAATAAAGTACTTAGGAATAAAGCTGGCCAAGGATATGAAAAATCCCTATGAAGAGAACTACAAACCACTGTTGAGAGAAATTAAAGAAGACACAAGAAGGTGGAAACATATCTCATGCTCTTGCATTGGAAGAATTAACATTGTGAAAATGTCCATATTACCCAGAGTGATCTACAAATTCAATGCAATCCCCATCAAAATTCCAATGACATTTTCCTCTGAGATGGAAAAAGCTATCCAGACATTTATATGGAACGACAAAAGACCATGGATAGTCAAAGCAATCCTGAGCAAGAAAAGTAAAGATGGAGGCACAACACTACCTGACTTTAAACTATATTACAAAGGTATAATAACCAAAACCACATGGTACTGACATAAAAATAGACACATGGATCAATGGAATGGAATAGAGAACCCAGAAATTAGTCCATACACCTACAGCCATCTGATCTTTCACAAAGGCAGCAAAGCTACATACTGGGAAGAGACTGCCTTTTCAACAAATGGTGCTGGGAAAACTGGATACTTATTTGTAGGAGAATGAAACTAAACCCTTTCCTTTCACCATATACCAAAATCAACTCAAAATGGATTAAAGAATTAAATATACATCCTGAAACAATAAAACCCCTTAAAGAAAACATAGGGGAAACACTCCAGGAATTAGGAGTGGGTACATAATTCATGAATAGGACCCCAAAAGCACAGGCAGCTAAATGTTAAAAAAAAAATGGCATTATATCAAACTATAAAGCTTCTGCACAGCAAAAGAAACAATCAACAGAGTAAAACAGTGACCAATAGAGTGGGAGAAAATATTTGCAAAATACACATCTGACAAAGGATTAATATCCAGAATATACAAGGAACTCAAACAACTTTACAGCAAAAAAAATCAAATAACCCAATTAAAAAATGGGCAAAGGAGCTGTATAGGCATTTCTCAAAGGAAGATATATGAATGGCCAACAGACACATGAAAAAATGCTCAACATCACTCAGCATCCAGGAAATGCAAATCAGAACCACACTGAGATACCATCTCACTCCAGTTAAGATGGCTAATACCCAAAAGTCTGAGAATAATAAGTGCTGGAGAGGGTGCAGAGAAAAAGGAACTCTCTACACTGTTGGGGGGATTGTAAAATGGTGCAGCTTTTATGGAAAATGATATGGAAGTTCTTCAAACAATTACAGATAGATCTACATATGACCCAGCAATTCCACTGCTAGGAATATACCCAGAAGAATGGAAATCATTATGCCAAACATATACCTGTACTCCAATGTTTATTGCAGCACTACTTACAATAGCCAAGAGCTGGATCCAGCCCAGATGTCCACCATCTGCTGAGTGGATAAGGAAACAGTGGTACATCTACACAATGGAATACTACTCTGCTATAAAAAAGAATGAAATACTACCATTCACAACAACATGGATGGACTTAGAGAAAATTATATTAAGTGAAACAAGTCAGACACAGAAAGAGAAATTCCACATGTTCTCACTTATTTGTGGGAGCTAAAAATAAATTAATAAATAAACACACAAACAAATAAAAGGGGTGGGGGGAGAAGACAGAATAACCACAAAAATTCCTTGATCTATTTAAGCCAAGTGAACAGATACAATGTGGGTAGGGGGGAGGGGAGGGGGCAAAGAGGAATGGGTAAAGGGGTATGAAAATCAAGTACAATGTATTTTGAGAAGTAAAATAAAAAAAATAAACAAAATATTTTTAAAAAAAGAAAAGAAAACAAGAATTCACAAACTGGGCCAAAAAAGTAGACAACACAACAAAACTCATCTGTATTCTATATAAGAGACACTGTACAGGAATGTTAAGGAAAAAAAGGATGGGCAAATATTTATCAGAATTCAGAAAGAAATTCCCTGTATTGTTAATTTATGTTTTCTGATTATCTCTGTATCAAGACACTTGCCCAGTAGGCAAACTTAGTACACATTTAATAATAATGTACAGATGAAAATAACCAAAAGTATCATACATATGAAAAGCGAACAAATTAAAGTAAGGATGCTAGTACTAATTTTACACAGTTAGCAATTACATTAAGAGTAAATGGGTAACATGGGTCATTTAATATTAATAAAAGATATAATCTACAATGATGATATCAAGTCATAAAAATATACATCTGATAGGATCAAAATATATGCAACAAATCTAGAACAATTTATTTAGGAGTCTTTATTATACTTCTCTCAGCCATTGACAGGTTAAATAGACCAAAAGTAAATACAGACAAAATAGTTTAAATAGTATAATGTTCCCATAAAATTTCTCACACCTATACTCAGCAAAACAAGATTGTGCTTTTTTAAAAAAGTGTCTATGAAAACTGAAGTGAGGACTTTTCCAGCATCCATTCTTATGAAGGCTGCCAAAAAATCACCCTGGTCCTAATGCAGATCACTGGGGTCCATCAGCAAAGAATTTAAGTATACTAAGGAATTCGTTATTTTTTATGAAATAAAAATTTTCCTGCAAAACATGTTATCCAAAATCAATAAAGAAATAGAAGCTCAAATAGATCAGTTTCTGTTGTCAAAATTAGTTTCAAAAAAGTCACATTCATTCACTCATATAACAAATATTTATTGAACATCTCTGCTATTAACTGAGAATATAAGATTGAACAAGAAATAGTTGTCATCCACCTTCTGAGAAGGAAGACAGACATTAAACAAATGAACAGATTAACAGACATATAATAAAATGTTGGATAATGATGAATGCATCGTTAGGTCTTAGAGTCAACAAAGTTATATCAGGGAAGTCTTCCAAACTTTCAGACATACATTTTTCATGTTATGCTAATATACACTGAAAAAAACTTTTCCAGAAAATAGAAAGAATGTGAAGCTGGTTAGAATTGGATGTTCAGATACCATACTATTGTAGAGCCTGCTTGAATAAGGATCCATGGGAGTAACAAGGTTATTCAATGTCTCTACACATTTTGAAGCTCTATTTTATAAACTCACTATACTAAAAAAAATAAATAAAAATTAAAAAAAATTCACTAAAGCATAAGACACATAGCAGTATTTCTTAAAAGCATAAATACACAAAAGGGTGAATGTACACATTATCTATATATGCTCATTTATGCATGCCTTCATATGACATCTTAAGTTTTGTTATTTTCATGTATGTTGATGTCATTGTGTATGTATGGCTAACGATCTTTCTATATTTTGTTTATTATTTATTCTGCTATTGTTGTTTGGAGTATTCTATAAATGTTAATTAGGTCAGGGTTGTAGATAGTACTATTCATGGTTTCTATACTTTCAGATTCTTCTGTTTACATGTTCTACCAATTATTGAGAGAGAATGATTAAAGTCTACTATAATTGTTGATTGATCAATTTTTCCTTTCAGTTCTATTAGTTTTAGCTTCTTGAGTTGAGAAGCTACGGACACACATATTTAGGACTGCTGTGGTCTCTTGAAGAACAGACCACTTTATCTTCCTGTAATGTCTTTCTTTATTATGTTAGCAATACTTCTTCTGAAGTGTCTTTTTATGATACTAAGTGTGATGGTTTATTGTATGTGTTAACTTGACTAGGCTATGGTGCCCAATTGTTTATTCAAACATAGGTCTAGATGTTGCTAGGAAGGTATATTTTTAGATGTAATTAACACTTTAATCAGTAGATATTGAGTAAAGCAGATTACCCTCTGTAACCGGGTAGACCTCATCCAACCAGTTAAAGACCTTAAGAGCAAAGACTGAAGTTTCCCAAAGAAGCAATTCAGCCTCAAGACTGCAAAATTAGAAACCTTGCCTAAGTTTCCATCCTCTAGATTCTGAACTCAAGACTGCAACATCCACTCTTTCCTGAATGTCTACTCTGCCAGATCTACAAATTTGGGACTTGACTGTCCCCACAGTTATGTCAGCCAGTTTCTTAAAATCAGTCAATCTCTCTCTCTCAGTCTGTCTCCCTCCTTCCTTCTCGCCACCCCCCTTTCTCTCTTCTGGTCCAAGTTTCAAGACTTAGTTACTGTTCACTCTTAGATAGGTCTGTGCATGTGAGCTTCAGGGTTTGGATTTCTTAGAATTTCCTT
>NW_007732184.1:38009-41747 GCF_000696425.1 Galeopterus variegatus
GACTTGACTGTCCCCACAGTTATGTTAGCCAGTTTCTTAAAATCAGTCAATCTCTCTCTCTCAGTCTGTCTCCCTCCTTCCTTCTCGCCACCCCCTTTTCTCTCTTCTGGTCCAAGTTTCATGACTTAGTTACTGTTCAAGCTTCACTCTTAGATAGGTCTGTGCATGTGAGCTTCAGGGTTTGGATTTCTTAGAATTTCCTTCCTTGCTTTTCATGTCAGCAAACCTCTGCTTTGTAGTATTTGGTGGAGGGGTGGTGCTTATCATGGTGGGAGCAAGTCTGCTGCTTTTCTCCAGTGGCAGTTACCTCTGCTTCTGTCAGTGCAGGAATCTGGAACCGAGTATGATTCTTGCTGCTCTCTCATTGGCAGACACCTTTTGCTACCACCTGTCCCCCAGTAGCAGCTGACCTTTGCCTAAAACCAGGGGACAGAAGGGTTTCCTGCCCCTTCTCTAGCAGAAGATAGCTTTTGCTTCAATGAGAGACCGGTGTGGGAAGTACATGAAATGTTCGTCTGTGAACCACCAAAGGTAGCTCTCTTAGATCTCCTGCCTGTCCCAAATCTTTCTTGTAAACACTGGTGGAAGTTTCTGGAAAAAATCTGGTGAGTAGGTGCTGCTTCACCTTGTGTGTGGTATTCCTAGGGTAGTATTCTAGGTGTAGTATTCTAGGGTAGTATTCTAGGTGTGGTATTCTGCTACAGTAGCTCCCACACTTGACCTTTAAGAATCCTGAAAATTTTTGTTCTTTGCTTCTTACCCGTTTTTTATGGATTCTATCTTTTCTTTCCTTGGTCTGCTAAAGGTGATATAAATTGTGTGCCCGGCCTCTCTTTGAAGGCATTTGTCACCCCTTTGGAATTAGGTTCACCTAGTTTCCTGTGTGCTCAGTTTTCTAATGGGCTCAAGAAAAGTTATGACTTTTATAGTTTATCTTATTTGTTCCCATTATTAGGGTTGGAGTGACATTCTTATATCGCTGCCTATTTTTTAAGGTGAAGCAAAACTTCTCAAAGGAAATTTGAAGTCAAAACACAGTCAATTTTATAACCTCCAACTTTTATTTATTTACTTATTTATTTTTGCTTCCCCAATTTGAGACTATGAATTGGAAGCAGTTTCCCAATCTTTAAAACATCCTAATCTTGGTTTTTAAACATGCACATTGCATGACCATCTTTCCTGTTATCCGAAACTCAAAAAAAGTTAATAACATAAGAAAAAATGCACCAAAGCAAATAGACAAAGCATGTTTTGCTTTTAAATATCATCTAGTTTCCTAAAGGGATGAAAGGATTTGCCTGGCTACATATAATTAAAGAAAAAAATATTAAATATCTGTTGTATAAATAAATAAATGAATGAAACAAATGTTTGCTATTAGGTTAAGCAGCATTAAAATCATTTGGATACCACATGTCTCTGATGCCAGGAGTGAAAAAAATCCTCTTGTGTTCTGGGGTCGAAAGGTACTATAAATTGCATTCTCTTCTTAGAAACAATGCACTGCCCTGCACCCTCTTCCCCCAAACAAAGATACATCTGCTACCAGGTAATCATCCAGTCACCTTTCTCTCCAACTCAGTCCTAATTACTTTCAAAATAGATGTTTTGGTTGTAACAACCCACTAGATTTCCTGTCCTTGTCTTTGTCCATTGGCCCAGAGCTGGGTCTCTTGGCCCCGAGCTGCACACTTAGTCCCGTATCAGTTCGGAGACAAATATCTTCCTTAGCCAAGCTCTGGCTTCATTTACACAGCAATTCAGTACAATACGGTCCTTGTTCTCTCAACAACTAAGATTGCTAAGGTATGTTTATTATGAAACCTAATTATTGGTCTTAGAAAATGTGTACCTTAATTATAGTTATTAGTAAATGAAAGAGATTTTGCATTTCCAAGAGCTATATTGAGTGACACAAGCCTTAATGTTCATACTGTTAAACCAAGACAGAAGTGTTTACTTAAAAAGAAGAAATGTAAAAACCGACTATTAATGCGTATTGTAATTATTCTTAAAAGTGTATGCATTAACTATTGCTTTCTTTTCAAATGTAATAAATGTTAATATGAAAACAAGATTTCCAGAATGTCCTAGCTTGATCACTATTACTCTCTTGCTCTCCACATTACACGACCCAGACCCAGAAAGAGGAGTAAACAGCTGCTCTGCAATCCTCACTGTAGTCCCTGCTTCACCAGGGGCCTACTCACTGCTCCAAATCACAATCACCCTCCTGCAAAACAAGACTCTTGCCACAACTTTGAAATATTGTCACTTCCATACTTCTAACACAAGGTCATATATATCCTACGTCTCTCAGCCAGTTCTGCAACCAATCAACTTAGACCAATATCAGAATATTTGAGGCTAAGTAGGGTTAGTTACATACTCCCTTCTTCCCCACTAGTTATCCTCAAACGAAAGGCCAGCATTTCCCTAAAACTCTCATCCTCTTGGTATACTCTGCTCCTGTTCTTCCTGCTATACTGGCTTCCCTCTCTCGAGCTCTTCTGATGTGTCCTCTATATCTTCAAATTCTCTCCTTGTCTATTAGCTGAACAGATTTTCCTTTCTTTGAGGAGGTAACACACGCCCTCACAACTGTACCATTTGGAGATGGTGTGAGAAGGGGTGACAATATTCTCTTGAATAACTGTCACCTCTTATAATATCCTCTCCTAAAGCTCATGCCATAATGTCATATGGACTCTACTTCTTCCCAGGCACTACACTCAACTGAATTCCCAATAAATTCTTTGAATTTGCCAAAATTTGGGAGACCTCACACACTTTCTTCACATGAGCGCTCCCATTACAATATAAAAAGGCTCCAGAATTCATAAAAATAAATTATCTAATACTCATAAACTCAAAAAATCCTGGATCTCCTTAATTCTCAGTCAACTTTGGCAACAAAATTCTGATGTTATATTTCAGCTATGAGCTAAAATAGGTCCACGTAGAACAGTGTAAACAGCAGCACTCCACAGTCTGGCAAAAGCCTCTAACTATCCTAGTTTCTCATGATCTCTCTCTTGTGATCCACAGGAGTTCTTAAATAGAGAGATCATTAGCCTCTTGACGAATCCTTTTCTCCTGACCTATCAGCCCCCTGATGGCTTCTACCCTTTTCTCACTAATGTGGATGCTGTGGTGTACAGTTTATCATAGAAACTCATCTCTCACCGGCTTCCTCAATTACCATGAATCTCATCATTCTATCACATACACCTAGAAAAATTCCAAATATGGATCAATTCTATAGTCACCTTCCTGACTTTTATAAACAAAAGCTAAATGTTGTGAAAGGAAAACATGCAGATACACACATATACACATGCATGTTGATAATATTAAAATTAATAAACCCTGCCTCCCTCTAAATAAAAACCCATTGGTTGGGCCCTCAGCATTTTTTATCAATCTTTTAACTTTTTCTTAGTTTTATCACTTCCTTATTGACAATTTTTAACGTCCACTATTTCCTTCAAACTCCCTGACACAACTCTTCCTATTTTCAGCAAACAACCTTGCTGCCTGCTTCACTGAAAAAATCAAGAACATCAGTTATTTAATTCCTCCTTTCCTCTCCCCTTCCCACGTCAAATATCTTAATGTTTTTATAATCAATTCTTTCTGTAGTCTTGGATGGTTTGTTTCTTTCCAAAGCTATTATATTATTAGCAAAAATATCAAAATATGACCTTAGGTGCTTCTTATGGGCTGCACAATGAG
>NW_007732184.1:41770-43672 GCF_000696425.1 Galeopterus variegatus
GCTTCCTCAATTACCATGAATCTCATCATTCTATCACATACACCTAGAAAAATTCCAAATATGGATCAATTCTATAGTCACCTTCCTGACTTTTATAAACAAAAGCTAAATGTTGTGAAAGGAAAACATGCAGATACACACATATACACATGCATGTTGATAATATTAAAATTAATAAACCCTGCCTCCCTCTAAATAAAAACCCATTGGTTGGGCCCTCAGCATTTTTTATCAATCTTTTAACTTTTTCTTAGTTTTATCACTTCCTTATTGACAATTTTTAACGTCCACTATTTCCTTCAAACTCCCTGACACAACTCTTCCTATTTTCAGCAAACAACCTTGCTGCCTGCTTCACTGAAAAAAATCAAGAACATCAGTTATTTAATTCCTCCTTTCCTCTCCCCTTCCCACGTCAAATATCTTAATGTTTTTATAATCAATTCTTTCTCTAGTCTTGGATGGTTTGTTTCTTTCCAAAGCTATTATATTATTAGCAAAAATATCAAAATATGACCTTAGGTGCTTCTTATGGGCTGCACAATGAGCTTCCTAGAACCTGGATGGGCTCTTTCTTATCTCAACTTGAAACACACACCCAAGTCCAGTATAGAACCAATGGCTTCCTCTCTTAGCCAGGGTGGGCCAAAGAATCCCTCAGATCCCTCAGATTTCTATTTCCCCAGGTGCAGGGTGTCTGGTTTTCCCAGAGAATTTTTAATAATTGGCTAGCAAACAAAATGCAGATTGCCTGATGCCAAAATCTACTGTATTCCCCTACTGACAAGACCACTTCTCATGTTTGCTCCATTAATAGCGAAACACAGGCAAGTAAGGGATTCTTCCACTAAAATGAAAACATGCCATGTCCAGCAGATGCCACTCTTCAGGACAATAATGAGACTAAGAGCCCCTTTACATCTTTATCTTGCTGATCCCAGCCATGCAAGATTCCGTTTTCCCCAATAAAGGCTCTACCATGATACTATGAAATTTGTTCTGATTTTATGCACAATTTGAAACAACTCATACAGGACATATATGGCATGACAAGGGCCAACACTTCTTAAATTTAACTTTTGACACCTCAACTAGTGTCTTACACCATCAGTCACTTTTATGTATCTGTTTCTTTAATCTCTTCATCTCTGCATTCTCTATTTTCATCTACATAGACACATAAGATTTCTCAATCCTAAAAAATAGAAATAAAAGCCAAATGGCATTACTCGGACTCTGCAGTCTTCTCTAGTTACTCATGATCTCTCCCATTTGGGCACTTAAAAGACAGTCTATCATACTCCCTTGTTCCTCCCTGATATAGCCTCCTAGCTTTAGGCTTGTACCCCCCATGGTCCGTGCAACAGCCAGAATAATCATATATCATATCATATTACCATCTCCTTAAAAGTCTTCACTGGCTTTTCTCTGGAAATAAAGCTCATCCTCAGCTCATCTGGTGTCTACCCACATCTCTGATCACATCTCACTCACAATACTCCAACTACACTGGTTCTTTACTTTTCTAGTTTCTGCTTAGGTCCTTTACATTTGTTGCTGACATTTTTAGCACTTACAATCCTAGCTCAGTTGTCACCATCTCAAAGTGGCTTTCCAAGGCCTCATCAATTCACCTCAACCCAGAACAATACCTGTTTTATTAACCCCATAACTCCAAAACACTTACACACTCTTGAAATTATCTTGCATATTTATTTGTGTATTTATTTATCTCAAAATTCCCATCACTTTGTACATTTGATGACTGTCTGTCTTCTCCACTTGTTAACGAATGTTCAGAACAATACTTGGCACAAAGTAAGTACTCATTTGAGGGCCGGCCCAGTGGCGCACTGCTACAGTGCGCCACTTGGGAGCGCAGCGGTGCTCCCGCCGAGGGTT
>NW_007732184.1:44402-77133 GCF_000696425.1 Galeopterus variegatus
AAAAAAAAAAAGTACTCATTTGAACACTGTTCTTCCTTATAGGGACAGCATCACTGATGGCCCCTTCAGTAAATTAACCAACAACTTTACAGCTACAGATCCCACTGCCTATGTCTCCTTCTGTCCATTTTTGGGGGGTTCAAATTAAAAGTGAGTCTGTGCTGGAGCTCATTTTCATTTGGACAGAATATTTGGTACTGAGATATACAACAGGCCACTAGCTAGCTTTGTGGGGGGGTGTTGGGAGCCTGAAGCCCCACACCCCTTCTTGTGAGACCACTCCTACGTGACAATCTGCTCAGATGGCCGTGCTTTACATGATAACTGCCTCGAAATCTTTATGCCAGAAACTGATTGCTCCTGGCTATGCAAGTTAATTTGCAAGTGACCTTTTATCCTTCTCTAGAAACTGTTTAACCATAAACATTCTGGGTGGCAACCTTTACTTTGAATGTCCTGTCTTTGTCTCTCCTCAAGATATTATCATATCTTTACATTCCAGACCCTTTGCAGCATGCCTGCCTTCTCCTATATAAGATGTAACCTAAGAATCAATAAACGAGACTTGATCAGAATACTGTCTTGTCTCAATTTCTCGTGTCTCTTGTCCCATCCAATTCCCACTCCCCCCTCCAGGGTCTGCGTTGAATATCCCGCGGGTCGGGACATTTTTGGCGCCCAACGTGGGGCCTGGATACGGGGGACAAAGTGAGGAAGAAGGCGCATAGGAGGGTCGACCACTGAAAATGAAAGAGTAAAACCTTCATCCGCCGCGGGAACCTGCTGCGTCAGGATAAGGTGAGTAAGAGCGCCTGATAATGGGACAAGAATTAAGAATTAAGAATCAAAAATTAAGAATTAAGAATTAAGTTGTCATGACGTGTACATAAGACAGTTACAAAAAGCTTTAAAGACACGAGGAGTAAAGGTTAAAACAAGTGATCTATTAAGATTTTTTGATTTCGTGAAGAATTTTTGTCCTTGGTTCCCAGAAGAAGGGACTACTAATTATAAAAGGTGGTCTTGAGTTGGAGATATCTGTGGGTTCCGGGGTGCTGAGGATAGAAGCTGAGATAGCAGACCCCTGCTTGCTGTAATAAACAGAGTTCCGGCTTTGACCGCTCTCCTGGCTCGGTGTTCTTTCTTTGTCCCCGGGGCCGAAGCGCAGAGGGGATCGGGCCTGCGACACTCATCATCCCGCTCAGCCCCACAAGAGGTTACTGCCGGCTGGTCCGAGGTCTCTTCCAGCCCGGCTTTGTCAGTCTCCGGCAGTGGGAGAACCGACAGGGGGGTAGATAATTCTTGGCCAGTTTACTTTTCCAGGCCAGGTGGAACAAAAAATGTAAAATATACATCACAGGCATATTCAAATGGACAGGTCTTTCAGTATAAAACGACAACCAGTATAAACCAAGAATCCTCACTTTAAACAAATTTTTGAATTAACACATTTATGAATTAATACATAGAAATATTGGTACAAGTTTATCTTTAGCCCCAGGATGTCTATTCTGTAAACTGTCATACCTCAATTGTATAGCTATCGGTGCCCTAATCAGAAATAAAATGTCAAAACCCTTTGTTCTACTCTGGATGAGAGTGATAAGAGTTTGTCCCTTCTCTTGTACAGTTACTTACTTGTGATGAGAATGTAGGTTGTGTGGTTTTTACTTTAGCAGGTTTTTGACATTTTTGCCAGAAGTTGAAACATGATGCAGAAAAACAAGCCTAACCCCTTCATCAAATCAGTGCCATGAAGAAAGGGAATGCACTAGAATAAAAGAGACTTTGTTCAAGGAGGTAGCTGGATACACATGTCAATGGAAAGAAGGAGGCTAGGACAGGCATTTGGGAGGTTTCATCGTAGAGATAACGCTTGGAGGCTGGAGAATGAGTGACACCATGGAGAGAAACGTTGTTGAAGGAGAAAACGATGGTCCTAGAGACACCAGCAGGTGGAGTGGGTG
The DNA here is from genome assembly GCF_000696425.1 of Galeopterus variegatus. Lineage (NCBI taxonomy): Eukaryota > Metazoa > Chordata > Mammalia > Dermoptera > Cynocephalidae > Galeopterus > Galeopterus variegatus. The sequence continues at coordinate 46,370 of NW_007732184.1, forward strand.
GAAGACCAGAATCTCCCTCTCCAAGGAGATCGAAAGGGAATGTGCGGAGGAGCATGGAGGGGAGAGGAATTGGAGAAACCAAGGAGAGATCCTGTTCTAGGAAGGCAAACACAGTCAGTTCGCCACATGCTGCTGAGGGTTTAAGACCAAAGTAGTGTGTTAGTTGGCAAAGAGGTTGTCCGTAACAGGTGACTCTACCCAGACAAATTTACTAAATGTGAATGTTTCCTTTGTCCTAGATAGGACGATAAATCAGATGTAGAGGGCTGAAGAGTCAGTGGGGACTATGGAAGTAGAATTTGAGAGGAATGAACAAAACACCAAAACAAAATGTGAATTGATATGAAAATGGTTAACCCACCCTTGATCTTTGAAAATCTTCTTAATTACCCATAGCATTTACTACCTTACATTCCCTTTGGAATGGCTTTATAAAAATGCCTACAGTCCAGATGAATGAAATGTATTTTTTTTAACTTATTAAAGCCAGACAGGTAATTTTATATTACTGTACATGTGACTGTTTATATCCTATTTGCAACATTTGCAATCCTTTTAAAAATAACCTGTCTTAATAACTATATCATACATTTCTTCTTTGGTCTGTATTTAACATATGCATAATGCTTTTAAATTTACCCTTATTTATGAGTTCACTGACCACTTTCAGCCTGATTTTTTTTTTTCCTTTTTGTCTTTTTTACTGACCGGCAATGGGATCACAACCCTCGGTGTTGCACCCGCACCGCGCTCAGCCAGTGAGCGGGAACCAGTCTCCACATGGGATCCGAACCCTCGGCGGGAGCGCCGCCACGCTCCCAAGCGGCGCACTCTCCAGTGCGCCACCGGGCCGGCCCTCACTGACCACTTTCAGGAAGATACAGCAATTACTAAGATATAAAAGATTAATAAAATATTTACCTCATGCATTAAAACACGTCAGTGTGAATTCCTTGTGAGACTTCTTTTTAAATAATAAAAAATACCGTTTTAAGAAAATACTTTTAAAAACATTATAATAAATTTAATTTCAAAATCTCATTTTAGCTAATATTTTCCATTTTTATCATTACCAAACTTATTACAAGAGCTATTTTAAAAAATCCAAATGGTCTGTTTTAACTTAATTATGTAAAAAGTATTAAAGCACTTTATTAAACTTTTACCTACATAATGCCTCCTTCTGCCATCTGGTGGCAGAATCAAAAGGCATATTTGTAATTGCTATTAAGGCAGTAACCAGGCCTCACTGAGCAATCCTAAATTAATATTCCCGAGTATCACCTTCCACTTGAAAAACTTTAACACTTACAGATGTTTTTGTTTTTGCTTTAATAGGGCAATGCTTTGTGCAGTTGTTTAGAACACTGCTATCTGCATGCTGAGCACATTAATAATACCTCATGCTAAAAAGAAATCATCAATTTTATACCAACAGTCAAGTTAGAAAACCTGATCATAATTCTCCACTTATTTTACATGTACAGAAATATCTAGCATGTCTAAAATTTTTTATTAACAATTAATATATCTCAAGAAAGCTTTTAAAGGAATTGATGTTTTATTATATACCATGGTATTTATAACTTGCCACACTTCCTGGAACTTCATATTTTATTGTGTTTTTCACATTATAACAACTATTGTTACATGAAGATCTTTAAAAATTTAAAAGAGTTTGAACCATGAGCAAGTTTGTTTGCATTATAGGCATATTTGACTGTATTTTTAATATTTGTTCTTTTCCTCATTTAATAAATGTGAAGGTTAAATGTGATAATATATCAGAATCATAGAATAGAGGAGGCTGGGAGAGCTCTTAGACACCACAGATTTCATTTTTCTGCACAAAGAATAAATGTTTTCAATAATATTACCAACAAGTGGTTATCCAGCTCTGCTTATATACTTTCAATAATTGGGAAAATCTACTATAGTTTTGACAACATTCATCCCCAGAGAATTCTAAAAACTTGAAACATACTTCCCTATGTCTTTAGCCCTATTCCCCCTACTGTTCTCTGGAGCTCTGCAGAATAAATTCAAACTCTTCAGCATCTGAAGACAGTTGCCACGCTCCATCTACCCACATTCTCTCTTCTTTAGGACAGACATACCTAGTTCTTTCAAGTGCTCCTCACATGCCACATCAACCTCCCCACCAGTCTGGGTTTTCTCTATTTATTCTTCCAATTTGAAAATATAGAGCCCAGGACTGGCCTCTCTTCATCTGTTGCCATCTGACAACCAAATTGAACTGCTAGTGTTTACCTGACAGTCCTTTCTATGTGTGCTCTTTTCTTTCACATTAGGCAACTTGGATTAGGGAAGAGCACCAGGCCAGGAAAAAGAATTGTGAGTCTGAGTTCCAACTCTGTCACTCACTTATTAGCTCTATGAGCATAAATACAAGGGGTCTTCAAAAAACTCAAGGAAAGGCTCATATTATCTTTTAATTTCATTTTTCCACAAACTTTTTGAAGTACCCTTGTATGTTTGATCATCTCTTAGAATTTTAGACTCTTCAACAGGGTGTTGGCGTTTAATGTAATATTTCATGAAATCCAGGCCATTAGCTCATTGCAGCCAGCTAACATTTCCAAAAAGCATTTCTCAATATGCTGTTTTTTCTGCTTCCCATTGTTCTGAGGATGAAAATAAAGCTTTTAGCTTGGCTAAAAGGCACTACATGAATTGCTTCCACCATCAACTGTGGCCTTATCCTATTTCCCAAAGCGCTCTTATTTCAGGCACACTGGTCTTCTCTTGTTTCTCACCCTCACTGTGCTGCACAAGGCTCTTGCACATGCGCTCCCTCTTTCAGAAATGCTCTTCCTGCCCTCCTTCCTTAACTACCTCCGCCCATCCTTAATCAGAGATAAAGCATCATTTCCTGAAAAACTCCTTTCCTTACCTCCCCAGAATATGAACCCAACATTTGGCAACGGATTTCCCCTCAAGGAATTTTCTGATTGTAATATGCAGAGGATGAAAAGTTAAAATGTCAGGGAGAAAGCCTCTGAAAAACAAGGTGGAATTTTGATTAGTGTTGTGGTGCTGGGAGAGAAACACTGGAGATAGGAACTTAGTGAGCCCCTCCGGCTTTCACTTGGGACACCTGGAACTATTTAGGTTTTCGTAACTCTCCTTAGGCTCTGCCTCCTTAGGCTACTTGCAGCTTCTCAGAAGAGACTGAAACAGTCTGGCTTAAAATACAACTCAAAGGAAAAATCTGTCTCTCTGCTCCTTTCTTACCTTTGCACCTTCCCCCTTAGCATCAAGATCCTCAAATCTTTGTCATAAGATATCTCGTTTCACTTTTCCATTTATTATGCCTCATGACCATCTCATTACACGTGAGTAGGGTCATCTTGAGTTATTGACTCTCAGGAGATGGGGGATCTACTGTGCCTCCTACAACTAGTGTCCAATCTGTCATTTGCCATATACTAGGGAACCTTTTTTCCACCTGGTTGTTACAGGTGACCATTAAAGGTGATCTGCCTTGGGCCGGCCCGGTGGCGCACTGGAGAGTGTTTACTGAGTTACACGATCAGATCGTGATAAGAAACTGACCTACAAGCTTGCACACATAATAAAACAAACCATTTGAGTTTTCTTTTTGAGTAAAAACTTGAGGTCTCAGAAATTCTGTAAGTCAGATGACTGCTGGTTATAGGCAAAATGGTTAAGGTCAACGAGTCTCTAACACTTTCATATCTCCCCTGACTGACCTCTTCCTCTCCTGATCCCTGTCTTCCTACCACTGAGGAGCTGATCAGGGATGTGCTAAGATCTCAAACATTCCTCCCTTATAATCTCTTGTCAAGATCATTTTCTCAAAAGCATCGTAGGTAGGTTAAAAGCAATTGTATGAGAAGGGGAGTTGGGAAATACCTCAAGCTTCTACTTATAATATAATAAAATTTCAAACAAAAAAGTGGCCTTTTCTCATGTTCTTTTCAGTCATTATTGTGTATTGGTGACCTGAAAATGGAAGAGATAATTTTCCACAAATGACACTATATTTAAGTAAATGCCTGTGTTTCCCATGGAATTTATAACAAACCTGACTAGGCATTTATAAAGTGTTTTATTCTGATTTTATAAATTAATAGAGCAAACTCAAATTTTGTGAAATAAACTAATTGTAATTTGCAATAAATATTTAGTTCCCACAACAATTGTCAGGAGATCAATTATTTCCAAGCTTAGAATACTTTCATTCCCTCTCAAATTATGCCTAAGTTCAGAAGCTTATGAGTGTGAGTGAGTGAGTCTGAGATTGATGGTCCAGCGTTCTTGAGGTTCCTTCTTGGATTCTGTTTCCACCATCCTCCCGTATCTTTCAACATCCATTTTCTCCTGGTATCTCATACCTGGGCTCATTCTTTTCCCCTTGTTCTCTTTGAAATTTACCCTAGTAAATCTGTCTGCTTGGCTTGTGAGAAGGTTGTTTGGACAGTGTGGAAAGATTTGTGCCTCACTTTGTAGCCCTGAAAAGACTGTAAAACTTGTTTTCTGAAAAACATATATTTGACCGTGGAGCTAATATGGAAAATGCCTGGACAATCTGTTAATCTCCTAAAATATAGTATTGTACTTTTTAATCTTTTAGTACATGATAAAAACAATGGGAATAAATGACAGAATTTAGTGACAGCCTTCAGGTTTGTGTTGCCAGGAATGCATTAGTATCTTGAAGACAACTGACTTTTAGAATCATACATTAGGAACTATAGAAAGTCTTCAGTTCACAATAAAAAACTAATGAAGATTTTTCCTCACTCCTCTAGTTCATAGTTCAATATTATATTTATGGTTTCTTGGACAGTAACTATTTTCCATGTCAGACCATTGTTAATCTCCTAAAATATAGTATTGTACTTTTTAATCTTTTAGTACATGATAAAAACAATGGGAATAAATGACAGAATTTAGTGACAGCCTTCAGGTTTGTGTTGCCAGGAATGCATTAGTATCTTGAAGACAACTGACTTTTAGAATCATACATTAGGAACTATAGAAAGTCTTCAGTTCACAATAAAAAACTAATGAAGATTTTTCCTCACTCCTCTAGTTCATAGTTCAATATTATATTTATGGTTTCTTGGACAGTAACTATTTTCCATGTCAGACCATGTCAGACCAGATCTGAAGACACGTGTGTGTGTGTGTGTGTGTGTGTGTGTGTGTGTGTGTGTGTGTGCGTGTGTGTGTATAAAGACATAAATGTTGCCCATTTATTTTAATCCATACACGTTTAATTTACCAGCTTGGGGGGGGGGCTTTGATCCTTTAGCCCCTTGGTGGATTATTCTATATTTACAAAGTTGTGCTCACAAACCAGAGAATCTTAAATGCCTTAAGTCCTATTATTCACAATGTTGACATTATTACTTTTACTTACACTACAGGTGATAATGATGAGATATCAAAATTCCAAAAATGGAGTCAGTGGGAGACTAGGATTAGAAATATGATGGTAAAATGCTTTAGTTTCACTGCTTTCTGAATTGACTAAAATCTCTTCTTCTACAGCAATACATATGATACTTGCTGGAAAGCACAGATAAACATTGGCACAGCTAATTCTCCCGTGTTATGTGGAAGTGAAGTGTCAGTTCAAGCAGGATTGGGATGTTACACTTGTATAAAGCAACATTGCAAATTTGGTATGAGATTTGGATTGTTTGGATGGAGTATACCTGGTAGGCTGGTTTGGTTCCAAGATGAACTTTTTAATTTAATTCTAATTTTAGATGAAGTCAGGGGATCTTGTTTAAGACTGCACTACTGTAGGATAAAGTCAACATGATGAATCATAGGAAGGATAAATGAAAAGTACACAAGAAACCTGGGAGAAGCATGCTTTAACAAAATTTAATAAGGTGAAAGAACTGTGATATTAAGGTGATCGCAATATCAGTATAAGCCAAGACTGTAATATTGCTGCGTAAAAGCTAAGTTTGCAGTAATGAAAGGAATGGCCGTCCAGAACAAGGAGGTCAACAGTCTCACAATACTTTTGAGTGGTCAAATATTCTGTCATAATCATAACTTAAGGGAGCCATAGGTGAGCTCGAGAGGTTTTAAAAGAAGGTAACATGGATGGTGTGAGATCTGAAAAATTCTTTTTTTCATATATTCAACAAAAGTTTGTTAAGTATACATGGTTACTGAGAAGATTGAGTCTAGACAGTGGGTCAGCAAACTATGAATCACAGGCCAGCTGCTTGTTTTAGCAAATGAGGTTGTATAAGATCAGCTATGCACATTTGTCTATATATTGTCAAAAGATACCTTTGTGCTACAATCGCAGAGTCGAATACAGTAGTCATCCTCTTATCCATCGAAGATATGTTCCAAGACTACCATTGGATGCCTGAAACTGCAGATAGTACCAAACCCTATTATACTGTGATTTTCCCATCTGATAACTGAGATGGCTACTAAGTGACCAACAGGTGAGTCAGTGGGCAAAAGGATGATTCGTGGTGAGAGGGCATGAGATTTTGTCATGCTACTCAAAACAGCACACAATTTAAAACTTATGAATTGTTTATTTCTGGAATTTTCCATTTAGTATTTTCCAGCCACAGTTGACCATGGGTAACTGAAACCTTCGAAAGTGAAACCACGGATAATGGGGGGTTACTGTAATTGCAGCAGCGACTGTATGGCTCTAAAGTCTAAAATATTTACTATCTGGTCCTTTAAAAAACGTTTTCTGACTTCCGGTCTAATAGAAGCAACAGAAGCTAAAGTAGACAATCCCCACTAAAGTATTCAAAAGAGTGCATGTTAGTGTACCCTAGGCTGGGGAAAGAACCACTAGAAAGGATTAGAGGAAACAGCAGCCCACCTTTAACTGGGCTACGTGCCTATTCCCACCAGCCGGAATAGAAAACTGCATAATAGACAGAGTGCTGGGTAAAGTACTCAGAAGGGTCTTATATCAGTAGTGGGGAATAATTAGCTCTAGACTAAACACTGGCTTTCTTTTTTTGTTTTTTTTTGTTTTTTTTTTTTGGTCTCAAATAGAAAATTTAAAGTTCCCAGAGCATGAAAATGTTTACAAAAAACTTAAATGTGTTCCAGAGCAAAGTTCAAGAATATTTACAGGAATCAGAAATTTTCAATACCTTTTATGAATTTGATCCATGGTGTACCAAATTTAGCAAAGATGCTTATCTCCTCCTCTAGTAGCTAGCTTATTAATTTATTATATTCTGCATTACTGCTTTTTTGTTATATGTTTTCTACTGACACTGACATCCATATTTTTGATCCCAGAACCCATATTTTTATGTCTAATAACTCTTGTCTGCAACAATTTGGTTTGATATTCTTAAATGTGGATTCTATAAGTCCTATAGAATGACAAGATGCATATTGTATTGTTTTACATTTATATGAATACAAAATTATACATAAATTTTTAAAATTTAAAATGAAATAAATTGCACCAAAATGTCAGCATTATTTTAACAGGATGATGGGCTCACAACAGATTTTCCCCCAGATATTCTGAAATGTTATCATTAAGTATGTAGGTTAGGTTTTCTGGTAGTCATACAAAATACTAGATCCAACAAGGCTGCAAGATACAAACTCAACATAAAAAAGGAACTGTATTTCTATACATTAGCAATGAGTAGACTGAAAATGAAGTTAGAAAAATAATTCCATTTACAATAGACTCAAAAATTAAATACTTAGAAATACATTTAACAAAGGAAGTGTAAGACTTATATACTCAAAATTACAAAACGTTGCTAAAAGAAATTAAGGAAAAACCTAAATAAATGGAACACCTATGTTCATAAATCAGAGGGCTTAAAATTGTTAAGATGGCAATGCTCCCCAAATTGGTCTACAGATTCAATACGATCCCTATCAAAATCTCTGCTGTTTTTGTTGTTGTCATTGTTTTGAAAAAATTGACAAATTGATTCTAAAATTCATATGTAAATACAAAGATTCCAAATGGTCAAAACAACATTAAAAATAACAAATTTCGAAGAATTACATTTCCCTATTTCAAAACTTATTACAAAGCTGCATTAGTATGTTTCTGGCATAAGCACAAACATATAAGTCATTGGAATATAATTGAGAACCCAGTAACAAACCCTTAAATTTATGGTCAATTCATTTTTGACAAGGGTGCCAGGAAAATTACATGGGAAAAGAATACTCTTTTCAACAAATGGTGCTAGGACGATTGGATATCCTTGTGTAAAATTATGAATTTGGACCCCTACAAGTTGAGACTACAAAACAGACAATACCAGAGTAAATCTTTATAATCCTGGATTAGTCAGTGATTTTTTAAATTGTACGTAAAGTACAAAATGATTTTTAAAAAACCTAAAAAACTACAATAAATTTGGCTTCATCAAAATTAAAAACTTTTATGCTTCAAAAGACACCAGAGAATGGGAGAAAGTATTTTCAAGTCAAATCTAATAGGGAATTTGTATCCAGAATATATGAAGAATAACTACAATGTAATAATAGAAGAACAAATAACTCAAAAAACGGGCAAAGAAATTTAATAGAAATGTTTCCAAAGAAGATGTGAATGGGCAATGAGCACATTAAAAGGTGATCAAGAGTATTGGTCTCCAGGGAAACGTAAATAAAGACCACAATGACATACCCATTTTGCATCCATTAGAATATAATCAAAAGAAAGAAGATAACAAGTGTTGACAAGGATGGGAGAATTTGGAACACTCTTAAAATTTTGGTAGGAAAGCAAAACGGTGTAGGTATTTTGGAAACCATTTGCCAGTTTCTCAAAAAGCTAAACATAGAATTACCATGTGACACAGCAACTCTACTCTTAGGTATCTACACAGGAGAAATAAAAAAAATGTCCATACAAAGACCTGTACATGAGCTGACTTCACAGCAGCTTTATTGACAATAGCCAAAAAGTGAAAAAAGCACAACTGTCTATCAACTGGTGAATGAATAAACAAAATTATGTGTATATAGACACACACACACATTTATATTTGTATATGTATACACTGCACAAAATGTATATATATAAACACATAGAATGGAAAATTATTCAATCATAAAAAGGAATAAAGTACTGATATATGTTGCAAAAGAATGGACATTGAAAACATGCTCCATAAAAGAATCCAGACACAAAAGAACATGCATGACTCTATTTACACAAAATGTTCAGAATAGATAAGTACAGAGAGAGAAAAGGCAGATTAGTTATTGCCTAGGAGTGGGGGTCAGATTAGGGATTGACTGCTAATAGGTATGGACTTTCTTTTGGGATTATGGCAATATTCTAAAATTAGATGGTGGTGATGGTTGCGACTCTGTAAATTTACTAAAATTCATTACATTGTGGCATTAAAATGGGCAAATTTCATGGACAGGAAATTGCCATAAAATGCAAATAAAGCTGTTAAAATATTTGAAAATCCAAAGAAAGATTTCTAAAAAAACTTTTAAGCATATTTGGGAGGAGATGAATAGAATAAATGTTTTTTAACATATATCCTGTCCTACAAAATTGTTATAATTACGTGTTTTTTTTTTTTTTTTTTTTTTTTTTTACTTAAAACACATGATATATATTCTGAAATATCAAAAGTCAGGAATGTGAACAAGAATGAACAAATGAAAAAGCTGTCCATAATTTGTAATAAAAGGAGTGGATCTAATGGCAGACATTAGATCTTTCAATGTGAGGAATCTATTAATGTTAAATAGATAAACCTTGAACACATGAGGATTTAAAGATCTCTTCAGATGTGAAGATATGATGTGGAGAAATACCTAGTGGTATTATTATCAGTTTTATGTATTGATCAATTATGATATAATTTTACATACTAAGTACTGTGTAAATAGTTTATATCTAACATTAATCTAAAGCAAAAAACATGTCATATAACCAATTTCTTTTCTAGAATTTGCCAATATGAATTCTTAATCATTGCTAAACACAGAATCTCATTACATGTAATATTTATAGAGTTTATCTCAAAACTATCACATTGGACAGGACCTTCTCAGACTTTCAGAATTACCTCTAAATTATAAATGGTGATATATTTAAATGGGGTTCACCAATATATATTTTTTTATCACACTGATTTTTTATTCTTATTGGCGAACATTACGACCACAGTTTTTCACTATCACTTGCTGCATGCTCAAAAACTATGCATTAATTTTAATAGTGGTCAAATAAAGAAGAAATTAACATTATAATGCCAAATTTAAATAGATTTTATATCATCTAAAGTTTTAGACTAATGTCATTTAATAATTTCAGAAAAATTAGAGCATGAAATTTGTTTTAAGACAGACCTGTGTTCCAAGTTCTAAGTCCCTCATGAATTGTATGTAATCTTAGATGTTATTTATCTTCCCTAAGTCTAAGCTTGTTTTTTCATTTATAAGGTTCAGGGCATAATTTTAATGTCTTTTTCATAGGATACAATGTGTTAGGATTAAATGAGATAATGCTTTTAAAAGTACTAAATAAAATGTACCTATCTTACTTGTGAGATATTAGGTATATTCTCTAAAATACAGTTTGTTCTTTAGCTAACAATTTTATTTTATTGCTTCCATCTCAACAAACGCCTTTAGAGATCAGAATTTTAGAAAGAAATGTTTAAAAGAAAATGGCATATTCAAAAACAAAGAAAAAAGAAAATGATATCATCAAAATAAGGGACTAAAAAATGACAAAACAAAATAGCAAAAAGACCAAGAAAAGGAATATGCAGAAAACCAAGAAGTTACTTTTAATAACCCTTTCTATTTGCAGAGAGCCTAGGTATTTTGTCTTAAAATACTGCTGATAAAATCAGGCTACCATAATGATTTGAGCTACCATTTATATACTGAAACTGTATAATGTCCACATGTTATGCCCAATCCACTTCTTGAATGAACTCATGGAACCAACTCCTGGAAAGAAATATCATATTGACTTTTCTGTCACTCTAATTAAAATAATTTTTATTTCAAATTCAGCAAGTCTTTTTAGAATACAATAGGAAAATTATTTCCTGATATTACAAGTGTTCTGAATAGGAATAAAATGAACAGTTAAAGACAAAGATTAAACCTTGATTAGAAACATTCTAGACATTTAAATACACTTCATTGATGCAGTGAGAAGTCTTTTTTATACTTTGTAAAGGGCTGAAGAGTTCGTTAAATTTGGATTTGAATGTAAGGGTTAAAAATTTGATGGATGATATTTGTGAACAAAAGACCTGATTAAATTCAAATGTACTAGTTATTTAAAAAAGAAATCAACCTAAGACATTTAAGAAGAAATACATACTCATAATCCACTGAGAAATGTCTGATTTATGAATGACCCATCAAAAAATTATATAAGTAGATAATAGATACATAGAAGTGTTAAGATGTTATAACTTTCATGACTTCTGGGATATTGAAACTGGATCACAGGGGGAAGAAACTAGCATTTTAAAAAGGCAATATTAACATTATCTTGTCTATTTTTTTTTATTTTGAGAATAAAATCTTGCTTAAAACATTTAACATCTTTCAGGGAATTCTATTTTAAATTGTTACCGGTGCTTATAGCAATCATATGTGTAGGTGAACTATATATATTTTATGTAAATCACAGAAACTTAGAAACTTAAAATCAGTTTTCCTGAAGTATTTTCCAAAGGATATTAAAGTTGTTTCATAAAAACAAACAACTGGTAGCTAGCTATTTTAAACTAAATTTTAGAGTAAATTCTATGTGCAGAAACCAGATGGGTGATTTATTTACTTGGAGTGACTAGAAGGTGAGGACAACAGATAGCATGTACAGGAAATTCTTTCCAAAAAAATTGAATGGGAGGAAAAAGGTATGATATGGTGGAAGGGTACAGAAGAGAAGTTTGTAAATTTTGTTGTTGTTGGGTTTTGTTTTGAATGTTCTTGATACTGTTTGTCTTGGTTTGATAGGAACAACAAAAACATGTCTTTAAATATTGATGCAAGAATCTAAAGGAAACAAACCAATGAAAATACTAGATAGAGAAAGAAAAATTACTTAAAGTTCTGAGAACATTGGAGAGGTAGGATTCAGACCTTCTGTGATTGAAGGACACGACCATTTCACTAGGAAGAAAAGCACTGGCGAGATGCAGGTAAGTGTTAAAGATGTAGCAGCAGGACATTGAGGATTTCTAGAAAGATTTACATTTTCACTGAGAAGTGGGAAGCAATGTGATCTGATGAGCAATGCAGCTAGAAGAGTGTCCTCAGAGAAGCAAGTGGAGTAGCACATGCTTAAAACTGTCATTTCAGATACAGGAAACAACTTGAAAAATTGAGCTTATTCAGGCAGTGTGAGGTTATATTAAGTTGGAAAGCATGGGAATTTTTATAGCACTTTAAGACTGTTAAAATAAATTTCTGTATATAATCCTCTCAGAAGCACATCGAGGGAGGCACAGTTGTTGCTTTATTACGGAGATGAGAAAACAAAAGTTCGATGAGGTCAAATGGAACATAGCACAGTCAGTGCAGTGTTTCACCCAGCAATAGCCATGGGCTTCCCTTGCAGTTTCATTTTATGTACTAAATACTGTGGGCCACTGCAAAGCAGCTCTTACTTCAGTTTTATTCTCTACTCATAAAGTTCTGTTTTGTTTTTAATTGGTGACGTTTTAAAACAATATTCCTAAGTATTGTCTTGATGAATATTGGTTTGGTGCTTTGAGAAAAAAAAAATATGTGTTTGGCTTAAGAAAGTATCTTGTTCTGAAATAATTTTGAGACAAGTTGAATTCCAATGCATGGCAAAATGCTCAGAGCCTTTAATATGTTAATGGGTGACTTGACTTCAGTATAGGATGACATAATATGTGCAATATTTTCAAAACATTTATTCATGAACACTTTATTTATCTTCTTTTTTTCATTAAACATCTTCCAGATTTCCCACAGAACTAACTTTGGGAATTGTGACTTAAAACATTTTTACACTCACTACTAATCCTTTCCATTAAATGATAAGGACCTGCCTTTGCCATGCTTGACTTATGTTTTAAAATAATAGATTTTAGAAAATCCATATGGACATTAGAAAACACTTTTATCATTGAAAATAATGTATATTTAAGAATAAACATATTTTTTCATGTTTAGGATTAGAATGCACACATTTCTTCTCCCATTCAAGTTCTAGATTTATGCATTCACTCCATTATTGAGAGAACCCAATTATAATCTCTTTTACATGGTTTAATACTCTTATTTTGTGTATTCCTTAAGCTGTTGTCAAATGGCCTTCACTAAAAATTGTGATTATCTAGTCAGGAGTTAAACCTGATGTGCCATTTTATTCCTCAAACCTACTTTCTTTGTATAAACAAACAGGAAATTTATTAAAGACCAGTGATAATATTTTCTTGCCACTTTTACCAAAAATGTCTCATGATTCAAAAATGAGAGGTATATAGAAAGGATTTGAGCTCTTTCCAAAGTTTGGTTTTCTCCAGTGAGGTATTTATTTTTCCACCATAAGCTTAAAAACAAACTAATAATCAAACACTCAGTAAAGGTTTGGCGTTGTAAAGAAGCCTTGAATACTAGGACTTATATATAAGTTTGCCCTAAAAGAAACTTGGCAATCACAATTAAGGCTTCTTTAATATTTTAATACTTAATACCGTGTCCACGCCAGTGAAAACTTATTGCTAAATTAACCACAATTGGAGACCATTTCAAATTGCTTCTTAAAAAATCAGTGATAATTATACCACCAGGGATTTTTCTGTGGATACTTACGTGCTATTTTCATCTAAAACAGTATTTCTAATTTAACTGAGTAGAGAATAGATTAAAGCAAAATACTCAGGCAGCTGCTGGATTCTGAGTTAAAGCGAGACAACAAAGGTCAGAACAGGCAGAAGAAAGTTATTGCAGAATCTTGACATACAACTTCACCTGATGTGGAGTAGCCAGACTTGGACCATGACAAAATTGCTAAACAGGCAAAGGTTACCTCCTATACATCAGGCTACCTTTATTCTTCTACCTCTGCATGTACACACATGCATACAAACACACAAACGTGCTTGTTGTGCATGAGCACATACACACACTCCTAGCTATGTATACGTTGTATGCAATCTGGCGTTTTTTTAATCTCTGATGTAAAACAGGATTATATAAATTTTATAGTATACATTAGAATAAAAAACTAATATTAATATTTTAAAAAATTATTTTTAAAATTTATGTACAGAAGAGGTAGAAATTGATGAATTATCAGAAAACTACAAAACCTTCATGGAGGTGACAGTATTAAAGTTAAACCAAAAAATATACTTTTGGTTATAATGGCCCGAGTTGTAGAGAACATTTAACCTGGTGAGATTAGTGCTTTAGAAAAGAAATGTTCAGAGAATGGTAAATAATCCACTGGGACTGAATGCAAGATAAAAGTTTTGAGAGTTGAGAGTTGAGGGTGAGGAGTTGAAAGCATATAGCATCGAAATATATGGCTGAAAGATAGTTTGGGAAATGTTTGTTGAGTCATAAATATAAAAAAAAANTTTTTTAATCTCTGATGTAAAACAGGATTATATAAATTTTATAGTATACATTAGAATAAAAAACTAATATTAATATTTTAAAAAATTATTTTTAAAATTTATGTACAGAAGAGGTAGAAATTGATGAATTATCAGAAAACTACAAAACCTTCATGGAGGTGACAGTATTAAAGTTAAACCAAAAAATATACTTTTGGTTATAATGGCCCGAGTTGTAGAGAACATTTAACCTGGTGAGATTAGTGCTTTAGAAAAGAAATGTTCAGAGAATGGTAAATAATCCACTGGGACTGAATGCAAGATAAAAGTTTTGAGAGTTGAGAGTTGAGGGTGAGGAGTTGAAAGCATATAGCATAATATACTTTTGGTTATAATGGCCCGAGTTGTAGAGAACATTTAACCTGGTGAGATTAGTGCCTTAGAAAAGAAATGTTCAGAGAATGGTAAATAATCCACTGGGACTGAATGCAAGATAAAAGTTTTGAGAGTTGAGAGTTGAGGGTAAGGAGTTGAAAGCATATAGCAGCGAAATATATGGCTGAAAGATAGTTTGGGAAATGTTTGTTGAGTCATAAATATAAAAAAAAACTACATCTTTTATAGACTCATTGATGATGAGTCATTAATGATGTTTAAGAATTAAATTTAAATAATGAAATCCATGATTTATAAGAGTGATTCTGTCCACAAAAAAAGAACAAGGGAGTGGATGGTGTCAAGGAATTAGAAGGTAATTGAAATAGCAATAATCAAGTCCAATTATACTGAGGGACAGTAACAAGTAGCTGGAAAAGACAGAAAAGTTGAGAGATGCAAAGCTAGGGGTCATTTTTGAAGGGAAGATTTTAATATGAATCTTAAGAAGGATCTACAAAGGTGAAGAGTAAAAAATTCCAAGGTTTTGATTCAAAATAGATTGGATGATAATAGCGTCATTATCAAACATTGTTAACATTAAGAATTCACAAGTTATTTTTAAATTCCCTCATCTTGAAAAGGATTCCAGGCAAAAATAGATAAGTATATTTTGGGTTTGAAAGTGGATAAATAGATAAGTTCAATTTTAGTTTAAAAATAAATCTATTTAGAATTTCAAGCATCATAGAGCCTATGGGCAAAGTGTGATGAAAACCAGGGACAGTTGCTTTGAAGCTACAGGAACCATTACATCATGTGAATGAATAAGGCTATTGCTGACCAGAACTTTCAAATGTCAAATGCAGTTTACTGAAATTGTATGTCTTTTTAAAGTTGCTAAACAAAAGATTGAATGACAAACTTAGGGTCTGCAAACAGTACCTCAAACAAAGTACCAACGTTGTGTGTATTTTTTAGGAGAGATGCCAGACATCCTTGCAGACACATCTTAACATAAAAGCAATGATAATTCTCAGCATTGTGGTTTTCCTTATTAAATAAACATAACTACTGATTAGTCATCCTCGTTGGTAAATATGATATGGGCAAATCTCAGTGAGAAGCCACATAAATCACTGAAATAAAATTTATTAAAATATTTCATAAAACATCAAGATCCACATTAAATGTCAAGAGTGGAATTTATCTTATTCAATTATTAACCCAAAATGAAATACCATAGCCTACAGATAGAGTGATTTTTCTTCCAACTTCAAAGTAATCAAATGAGTGAATGCCTTTATTGAAGAAATTGTTAATCTAGTTTTAGATTCCATTACATGTATTCTTAAGTGCTCCACTACAATCATAGTGATTAAAATGGCCCTTCCAAAGTATTTGTACTCAGTTGTTTATCTTTGAGTATACCATCATTTTTCTTCTAGTGACAAAGCAAACAAAAAATATTCAGATTCCTATTTTTCACCCATCCTTATAAAGCAAACATGATACTAAAAAGGAAGAGAAAAATAATTACACTACTTAGAATTAATATAAATGGAAAGTCTCTACCTATGGAAATTGAGAAATTATTTGAGAGTTATTACCTTATCATGAAGAAGCCATACAAGTATATTGTCAATATGTCACATCCATAAAACAAGCAAACAAACAAAATCAATAACAAGAGCTGAGAGACTGGTATGAAGTTCCCCAATTCTTTTCAGCATTTTTATTGATAATGCAATATATCCTAGGCAATATATGAAGCAACTTTTGAACAGAAGTATTAAGCCGGCCCTATGCAAATAACAATACCACGGGTCCCAGGGAAGCAGTCTATTCTAAGACCTTCCTGTCGAATTTAGCATACCAGGTATATCCTCTAGGAGAGAATTTAAGAGTCTCCTGAAAGAATAAAGACTTTACAGATAGTGGTGATGACATCAGACATTTTTTTAGTGTTTCTATTTAAATGAATAACAAATAATCATTGTAGAAAGATTACGAAGTAGAGATAAACAGCACTACAGAAACAATACAAGTTAAAATTCTACCATCCCAGGGTTACTGCTACCAGTAACTTGATGTAGGTTTTCATAACATTTATATTTATATACAAATTTACATATGATTTATGTGTAATTTGTATAGATGTGGTTCTAAAACTTATTTTATGATAATGTATTGTGACTGTTCCCTTCTATAAACACTCACTATTAATGATTATATAAAATTCAACTGTGTAATGTAGTATAATTTACTTCTCATATTTTTGGTTCTAGTATGTATTATAAATGTGCATCATAATAGCACATTTGTACTTAAATCTTTGAATTCCAATCCAATAAATTCCTTAGAATAAGTAACTAAAATTTAAATTGCTGGGTCAAACTTAAGTCTTTCTTAAAGGTTAAAATACTCTGCAGGAATATAATGATGATTTAATCCGGCAGTGCATGAGTGCCAATTGTCCATTGACAACACTAGCTCTTATGATTCTCATTATTTGCACATATGATAGGTAGTCTTTCTCAGCTAGTGACATGCTCTTCTAGGATATTTACACATCCTTAAGTATGTTTTTCATAGTGAATTTTTATAAGAGCATCCAGAGTGTATGTTCCTAGCAGTTGTATCTCTGAGTCAAAGGGTATATAATTTTTAAAGGGTATGTACAACATGTCATACAAAAAAGTGATTGTATCAACTTGCACTCCTAAAAACACTGTTTGTGTCTATTTCTTTACTACCTCACTAACATGAAGTTATTCTAAAACTTTAAGATGTTTACCAATCTAATAATGAAATAAATCAGAATTTTTATATGATGAAAAATTATTAGTAATTATATTTTATCTTATGATGTAAGTTGATTGATACTTATAACCCTCAATGCTTTCTTATTGCCCAAAGAATAAAGAGTACACAACTCACACAGCTGTACAAAATCAACAGATTTCCTATCTTCAAGTTACATCACTATATTTCCCTTGAATTTCATGGTGCAGCTATATTATGTTTCATTCATTTCCTCACTCACACCTCAACCCAGTGCCTGAAATAAATTAATATATAAAAATGGCCTAGCACTTGGTGACAATTCAGTAAATAGTGGCTCTTGGTTTATTTATTTCTATTTTATATTTTCAAGAGCATTTAGAAATCATCAAAATTACTATCACTCATCATCACCATCTTTATACTGAAAGGAATGTAAAAATTTATAGTATTTTTTTAACATTCTAATTTAAATAGTAGTACTGAACTTGCATGTAAGAGATATTATACTTAATATTTGTTACATAAATTTTCTTGGATCTTTCATTCAAAAAAGATGGCAAACAATATTATTTGTAAATAATCCTCATTTGATTCCATACCAATTTATATGATTTTCATCCCTTCCAAATTGTTTCTCAGAATTGTTTTAACTCTATCAACTATTTCTAATCTCAAATACCTCAATAAATTTAAGTTTGTATTATTGCCAGTTTTTATATACCATTAAATTAAGGCACAGTAAGATAATTAGGACCTAAATCAAGTCCATTTTTAAGCATATAATTTATTCTGTTTCAGTATATTTATTTCCCATTAATTTATGCTGAACCACGTTATCAGTCACATATTAAGCTTTTTGATTACTATGATTCTTAGAGCTTTTTTGCCATATTTTATTTTCAATATACTGTTTGCATAGTTGTAATTTTTCCTCTATCTGAGGCCACATAATGTTTGTGTCTTATCAAGTTTAATTCAATCACAAAATCTTGTAGTTTACTTATTTATATTTGAAAATAAAAAAAGAACAAATGTTTTACAAAACAGAAAAATCCACATTTTTAAGCATCCAGTTTCTATTTGGCTAGCTAAAATCCACTTAGTTCAACCACAACTCATTCTTTTTCATGTGTTTTCTATCTGAACACTCACTAAAACATAATGACATTTTGTAATTTACTCCCACAGCCTTGAGGTCAAGGTCACTACTCCAACTTGAAAATCCTGTAAAGCTATGCTAAGTAGCAGGGAGTATGAAGAGCACGTTTTTGCTCCCTCTTTAAGTCAGAGAGAAAGTGCAACTATATGGCAGCAATTAGGACTAATGATAGTGGAACATCAGTGAAATAAAAATAAAGGAAACCAGAAAGGACATTTGAATTGATGTCTATGAAGAAAAAAAGCTTTTGAACAATAAGAAACATGGGTTTAAAGTTCTTGATATTTATTAAATGTGTATTATCCAGATATTAACTCAAAAGACCAAGAATTATTTCTGTTACTGAATAAGACTACCCGGCAAAGCATTGTTCACTAGTCAGAACTTAATAAATAGAAATAAATCGGCTCTATTGGATTAAAAGTGTTAACAATAATATTACAATGCAAGTAAAAATACAACATTGATTGATAGTGAGAAAAACTAAAATTCAGCCTGTTGCCTTGATAAATTAGAATGTTAATCTTAAAAGAATATTCTTGGTGTATCATAGTATTAATAATCTGTACAACCTTCAAAGTTTCAAAATCATCATTATGATCAATTGTTTTCTTTTTTCAGAAAGGCATTGAAGTAGTTTAATGTTGTAAGATAATATTAGAGGTTTTAATCACATATAATGTCTTTATTTTAAAGAGTCCTTTTTAAAGAATGAATTTCTCCTATTCTCAGCAACATGGATGAACTTAAAGAAAATTATGTCAAGTGAAATAAGCCAGGCACAGAAAGAGAAATATCGCATTTCCTCACTCATAAGTGGGAGCTAAAATATAAACAAATAAATAAAAACAAGAAAGAAAGAAAAATAGAAAAATCATAATAACACATTGAACTTTAAAAGGATAGAACTAGAGGTGGGAAAGGGGGAAGAGGAGGAGGAATGAGGGAGGAATTGGTAAAAGACCATGAAAAATGATGACATTGCATAATGTTGAATATATTGATTATCCTGATTTGAGCATCACATATTGCACGCAGGTATTGAAATTCAGCTCTGTACCCCACAGATATGTACTATCAGCTATGTTTCAATAAAAAATAAACAAAAGCATTTTAAAAGGAAAAAATGTGGGGTTTTTTTGTATTCTCAAAGCATCTCATAGATTTAACTTATTAAATCAAAAATGACATTATATCTGTAAATGTACAAAATGCCTAGAGGTCCTGAATAAAAATGCTAACAGTGGTTACCTGAGAGCAGTAGAGTGGGTAAAAGAGATGGAAAGTTTAACTTTTTACATTACACACCTCTGTATTGATTGAATTTTATACAAGGTGTGTATATGTGTCTAATAATAAATATATAACAAACTCCAGCATCTACTGAACACTTTGTTCCAAGCATTGAGTTGGCTTTGTAAAACTAGGATAAATAGGAACTAATCTGCACAATCACCAAGCAAATGACATAATTGGAAATTATTAAGAAACATAATTACAAATAATCTTAATACATGTGGAACTCATGAAACAGTATGGTGTACTGGGAATTTCAATAAATTTAGAAAGAGTCAATGGCCCGCTGCCAGCTCTCTCTCATAGTCACTTTTATCACAAAATCTCCCTGAAGTTCAGTTTCCTTATCTGTAAAATGGACTAAAAGCTACCCTACCTGCTTCTCAGGGTTGTTGTGAAGCTTTCATAAGTTTTATATTAAGACCAATATAGTTATCCAAGTATCAACCTTCAATTCCACCTACCTTCATTGTCTTTTTATTGATAAATGGCATTGTAATTTCTTCTGATAGGGATTACAGATCATCCTAAAATAGAGTCCTTTCAAAGGTAGCGATGTAATAATTGAGTTGTTACTTTTGGAACTATATAACTACCAGTAATTCCTCTCATTTGCTATCTGATTAGATACCATACTTCACTGGACTAAATGCTCAGTTTCCTTTTGAGAAGATTTCTCTATATTCCCATATGATTCAGTCTGTTTCTGTTGCTTATAACAAAAATACATGGAGCTGGGTACTTTGTAAGAAAATTAAATTGCTTCCAATTTCAGAGGCTCGGAAGTCCAAAGTGTAGGAAACACATCTGGTAAGGGTCTTGGTGGTGACTTCAGTGACACAGGGTATCACATTGTGAAATGGTGGAGTAGAGAAAGCAGAGAATAACCTTCTCATTCACTCTGTTTTTAAAGCCCTCAGAACCATGCCCCTGACCATTATTAATCCATTCACTACTGTACAGACTTATAATCCAATCACCTCTTCAAGGCTGCACCTTTCAATTATGTAATAGGATTTCCTACCCTCTTAACAGTCACAGTGGGGGCTAAGTTTCTAATACATAACTTGGGGGACACGATTCAACCTTCAGTGAGTTTCACGGGGACATAATTCAATCCACTACATTCCACCCCTGGCCCCCCCAAACTTATGTCCTTTTCACATACAGATACATTCATCTCATCCCCAATGTCTTGTTTCAATTCAAAAGTCCAAAGTTCAAAGTTCCATCTGTGAATTAAAAACAAGTTATCTACTGCCAAGATACAATGGTGGGACAAGCATAGGGTACATATTCCCATTCAAAAATGGAGAAATAGGCCAAAAGAAAGGTATAACATGTCCCAAAAAAGTCTGAAATCCAGCAGGGCAGGCATTAAATCTCAAAGCCAGCGACTTAGGTACCTTGTCTACATGTTTGACCTCCTGTGCAGGCTTGTGTGGGGTTGGGTCCCCAAGTCCTTGAGCAGCTCTGCTCCTATGGCTTTCCTGGTCACAGGCCATGCTTCAGCTCTCCCAGGCTGGTGTTCCTCTCTGGTACCTCCACAAGTCTCCATGGTGTTCCTGCTCTCGTAGCTCAACTAGGCATGGCACTGATTGGGTTTCTCTGCTGCAACTCTGACCCCACATTTCTGCTCAGCATTGCTCTAGCAAAGACTGTCTGTGGTGACTCCACCCATGAGACAAATCTCATGCAGGCTCCCAAGTCTTCACAGCTCTGGCATTCTGCAAGCCTGCATACCTAACACCAAATGGATGCTGCCAAGGCTTCTGGCTTGTCTTTTCCAAAACTGTAAGTCCAGCCACACCTGGGGCCAATTTACTCATGGCTGCAGCAGCCAAAGCAGCTGGAGTGCTGGTGCTGGAAGCAGCTTCCTGAGGTGGTCCTGGGCAATGAGCCCATGGTGGGTGCTTCAGGCCTGTTCCCCAAGACCATTCTGTCTCCCTAGGCCTGAAATGGAAGGGTTGCTCCAGGGGTTTCTTCAATGCCTTCAGGGCCTTTCCCCACTTCTCCTGAAAATTCCTTTCTTTTGTACTAATCTTCTTAGCACTAAAGCATTTTTCTTCTGAAAATGCTCTCTGCTTCTCTACCACATGGCAAGGCTGCAAATTTTCCAAATCTTTACACTTTGCTTCCCATTCAAATTCCTTATGGTGGCTTTATATCATGACTTTGCCACCATAACTCAGTGTAGGCTGTTACAAGTAGCCATGCAGCTTCCTTAACACTTTTCTGCTTAGACATTTCTTCCACCAAATATTCTGGTCCACAACTCTTAAGTTCCAATTTCCACAAAGTCCTAGGGCATGGACACAATGCAGCCAAGTTCCCTGCTAGTTCATAGCAAGATCTTTGCCCCAGTTTCCAATAAATCCCTTCTCATTTACATCTGAGACCTCCCCAGAGTAGTCTTTACAGTCCATATTTCCATAATCCTTCTGGTCAGTACCATTTAGCCAGTTTCTAAAACATTCCAAACTTTCCCTGGTTTTCATGTTTTCTGAGTTCTCCAAATTCCTCCAACTTTGCCCAACACCCAGTTCCAAAGCTGCTTCCACATTTTCAAGTATTTGTTATAAGCAACACCCTTCTTCTCTGGTACCAATTTCTGTATTAGTCCATTTTTGTTGCTTATAACAAAATATACAAAATTGGGTACATTGTAGGAAAAGGAAATTTATTACTTAAAATTTCAGAGGCTCAGAAGTCCAGAGTCCAGGGAACAAATCTGATGAGGGTCCTAGTGGTGACATCAATTATTCAGGGTGTCATGTTGTGAAATGGTGGAGCAAAGCAGAGAATAACCTCCTCATTCACCCTCTTTTTAAAGCCCTCAGAACCACACCCCTGACCACCATTTTTAATCCATTCACTACTGCATGGTCCTACAATCCAATCACTTCTTGAAGGATTCACCTTTCAACTACCAGAATAGGATTTCCCACCCTCTTAACAGTCACAGTGGGGGGTCAAGTTTCTAATACATAAAACTTGGGGGACACAATTCAACCTTCAGTGAGATTTGGGGAGACGTAATTCAATCCACTACACCATATGACCTTTCATACTATTGTTCAGTGTTACTGTTTTTATTAATCATCTAACATGTTGAGAGGAAGAACACTAAAAATGTTTCCTTCCTTCTTTCCTTTTTCTTTCCTTCCTTCCTTTCATCTTTCTTTCTTCCTTTCTATTTATCTTTTATCTTTGTTTAAAAAAAAAAAAACTAAAAGGACTATCACAGTACAAGAAAAATCAACCATAAGTAATAAAATAAATTCACAGACTTTAAAATGAGAAAGTATTTCATTTTTGGCACATATTACACTAATGTAAATCAGGTGCTATAATACAGTAAGCAGGAAGCTCTCCTTCAGTGTGACAGTCTCATTAGCCTCTGACAAGGTGAAAATAC
The DNA here is from genome assembly GCF_000696425.1 of Galeopterus variegatus. NCBI lineage: Eukaryota > Metazoa > Chordata > Mammalia > Dermoptera > Cynocephalidae > Galeopterus > Galeopterus variegatus. The sequence continues at coordinate 69,972 of NW_007732184.1, forward strand.
TGCGGATGTAGTTATTGTTATAGGAATCCTGCCTCTGTTAGCACTTTTTTCTCTAGTCATAAAATGCACTATGAAACCATTTTTTCCAAAATAATGGAGATTATAAACAGTATAACAGATTTGGTTATTTTAAACAGTGATCTAAATTTTTATTAAGTTTCATCATTCCTTAGTTTTTATTGACCTTGATGATCCAAAAAACAATCACAGGAGGAAAGCTCTTCAATAAACAAATTCAAGAATAGTTTTCCTCATGACCAAACTGCAGATAGAAAGTTGTACACATGATGTGATTTCAGAAGTTCTGGGAAATTTACCTAGTTCAGATGCCTAGTTCAGGGACAGGGTGGATACCTAAAGTCCAAAATTAAATATTTTTCCTCTCACTGTAAAATATTGCCTTCTATTTGGATTTAAGTAATGTTGTAAACAAAACCTATGTAAACCCTTTTTTTTTTTAACAGTTTGTAAGGTTTAAAATAAGGTATCAGGGGCCGGCCCAGTGGCGCACTGGATAGTGCGCCGCTTGGGAAGCGCGGTGGCGCTCCCGTCCGAGGGTTCGGATCCCATATGCAGACCGGTTCCCGCTCACTGGCTGAGCGAGGCGCGGGAGCAACGCCAAGGGTTGCAATCCCGTTGCCGGTCCCCGGTCCGGTACGGGGGCAACACTGAGGGTTGTGATCCGTTGCCGGACACGGAAAAAAAGACAAAAGACAAAAAAAAAAAAATAAGGTATCAGTTCTTTTAATAGGGAAGGTGTGGGCAGGGGAGGGGTTAGGAGAATCAGCACCCAAGGTAATAGGGCTGGAAGTGAAAGGTAAAAAAGAAACGAAGAGAGCCTGAGGATTGGGAGGGGGCACCATTTATTTTTTGCTTCTGCTCATTTATTTTTAGCATATTAAGGCAAAATCATATATGTATGTATTTACACACACACACATACATACATATATATGTATATGTATGTATATTATATTATATACATATATATCATACATACATATATATCACATACATAAATTATAAATAAATATAGATAGATAGATATATGCCCTTTATTTAAAGCAAATTATTTCTTAGCAGGTGAAAGGAACAAAAATATTATATATGTCTTTGTAGTTCTTTTCATCCCCCATAAGGGAGAAGACATAGACAAATACTGACATATTGCCTTCCAGAAAAAACAAAAGGCAGTAACGAAAAAAGAAAGATGTGAATTATTAGAATGGAAAACTTGAGGGATGGAGGAAGCAAGGGGAAGATATAACCAAGAGGATCTTTAAGAACTTCTGTTGAGTGTTATGCAATGTATATATTGTCACCCCTGTCACCACCTACTCGAAAGGCAATTTTTAAAAGTCCACATTATTTTTCAGGGCTCTTTAGGATGGCAATATCCTGAGATAGGCTTTCAGGCAGAAGTAAAAGGTCTAGCTGTATGTGGATAACCAATAGTATCATATTGGATATAATATATCTGGTAGTAATGTGTACTATGAGACATTGATTGTGAACAAACACCCTTTCTCATTATGTCAGTGTTATTTTATGTTTTAGATTCCAACATTGCCAAACTATAAACAGCTAGGGTACTTATAAGACTACTTTTCTGAGGGAAAAGAGTATGGTCATATTTTGGGAATGATAGAATAGAAGAATACAATAGAAAAATAGAAGAAGACTTGGAAACTTGAGTTAGGAAAGAAACAGAGGCAACATAATTTATTCTTAGACTGCCTCTTCAATAAATGCTGCTTAGAAAATTGGACATCCACATGCAGAAGAATGAAACTGGACCTGTACCTCTCACCATGTATCAAAATCAACTCAAAATGGATTAAAGACTTAAATATAAGATCTGCAACCATAAAATTACTAAAAGAAAATATAGGAGAAATACTCCAGGAAGTAGGACTGGGCAAAAACTTTATGAATAAGATCCCAAATGCACAACCAACCAAATAAAAAATAAACAAATGAGATTATATCAAACTAAAAAGCTTCTGAACAGCAAAGGAAAGAATCAACTGACTGGAAAGACAACCTATGAAATGGGAGAATATATTTGCTAACAGACACCTGACAAGGGATTAATATCCAGAATACATAAATAACTCAAAACAATTATACAGTAAAAAAAACAAACAATCCATTTAAAACAATTGGCAAAGGAGATGAATAGATATTTTTCAAAAGAAGACATACAAATGGTCAAAAGATACATGAAAAAATGTTCAGCATCAGTTATCATCAGAGAAATGCAAATCAAAACCACACTGAGATATAATCTCACCTCAATTAGACTGGCCATGATTAAAAAGACCAAGAATAACAAATGCTGGTGAGGATGCAGGGAAAGGGGAACTCTTCTACACTGTTGGTGGGAATGTAAATTAGTACAGCCATTACTGAAAACAGTATGCAGGTTTCTCAAACAACTACAGATAGAGCTGCCATATGACCCAGCAAACCCATTACTGGGTATATATCCAAAGGAATGGAAATTATCATGTTGAAGGGATACCTGCATCACCATGTTCATAGCAGCTCTATTTACAATAGCGAAAGTGTGTGACCAACCTAAGTGTCCATCAATGAATGACTGGATAAAGAAAATGTGGTACATGTACACAATGGAATACTACTTGGCCATAGAAAAGAATGAAATTCTGCCATTTTCAGCAAGTGGATGAGTCTGGAGAAAATTATGCTAAGTGAAATAAGCCAGACAAGGAAAGAGAAATACCACATGTTCTCACTCATAACTGGGTGGAAAGAAGGAAGGAAGGAAGGAGGAAAGGAAGGAGGGAGGGAGGGAAGGAAGGAAGGAAGGAAGGAAGGAAGGAAGGAAGGAAGGAAGGAAGGAAGACAATAATAAACTGAACTTTCAGAAGAAGAGAACAAAACTAAGGATTCTAGAGATGGTGGGAGGGAGGCAGGGGGTTTGGGGAGTTATAGATCAGGTGAAGCATAAAAAAAAATCACAATTTGTAATAATGAATATGCTAACAATAAAAAATTAAAATAAAATAAAAAACCACAATGAGACTGACAGATGACTTTTTCAGGAGCAATCTTAGAAAACCGAATACAACAGAAAAATATCTTTGATGTCTTTAGATAAACAAATGTTGATTTAGAAATCCTACCCAATAAAATATGTTTTAAGTCTGAAGGTGAAATAAAGATATTTTAAGGAAATCAGAAAAAAATCCAAATTCAATAGGAATTTCCCAAGATATCTGAGATTTTTCAAAGAACAAGAAAATAAGTTGGCTCTGTTTTGATAAAGGTGCAGAATTAGGAAGTCTCCATTTGAACTCTACATCAGGTTCCACATGGTGGAGAAAATATTTGGTTAAGAAATCAGTGAAGAATAATAAAAGGAAAAAGTATAGCTCTTCAAGAGGGGAAGGCACACTTAAATATCAGGGAAGTATATATGTATTTCACATAAGTCATACAGAGAAAAATGGACAGAGGCTGGAATCAGAGAGACTAAAAACAGCTAAAGGGATATCCTTAAGGACTGGTTAATGTGGATTTGTAGAGACACCACATGGCAGATATAAAAGTACTTCACACCAGAAGGTTGGAGTGGGTGGTATAAGGAATGGAAGACAGGCCCCAGACATGGCTGAAAAGCAGTCAAAGCACTCAGATCTAGACATTGTTCTGAAAGTGTGTGGAGTTCATGACTAGCTCCCAGGATTAGTAATCCAGAGCCACTTTAGATAAAATTCCTCTAAAAAGGTGAATAAAGGAATAGGAGCCACATGCCTAGTGTGAAGATTAATTCCCAGGTGTCAACTTGATTAGATTAAGGAATGCCATGAAACTTAGTAAAGCTATCTTTCTAGGTTCGTCCGTGAGGGTGTTTCTAGAAGTATTTAGCATGAGAACCTGAGTGGACTTGATGGGAAAGATCTGCCCTCAATATAGGCATAACCCATCCAATCTGCTGGGGGACCCAAGAGAACAAAAAATGGAGAAAAAAGGCAAATCTCCCTCTATCTGCTGGAGTTGGATATACTCTTCTCTTCTGTCCATAGATATTAGAGCTCAAGACTCTTCAGATTATGGGTTCCAGGACTTACAACAAAGACCATCAGCTTCCCTGGTTTTGAGGCCTCCTTCCGACTTGGACTGAGCCATGCTACTGGCATCCAGTTTGTATACTGCCTATCGTGGGACTTCTCTTCACAATCATGTGAGCTAATTCTCCTTATAAGTCCCCTCTCATATATTTATAACATATCCTATTGATTCTGTCTCTCTGGAGAACCATGACTAAGATACCTAAAATGCTGTTTTGAGCAATAAATTAGGAATTTGATTTGAGTACTCACAGGATCCTAGATCTGTACTTTTCTGTGAAATCATTTTTATGCATTTGGGTTTACTTTATTCCCTTTGCTTCTTCATGTAATAACACCACAGTGGCTTATCTAATACCTCCCTCTCTTCTTTACTGGGAAAAAGTATACATATTTCCCTTACATAGCCTTTCTGTTTTAGGAGGTGTTAGCCTTACCTTGAGCTCCAGGTTAGGGTCCTGAGTAGGCTAAGTCAATCATGGCGATCCCATGCCTACTGCCAGCGACCAATTCAGATAACCAGGCAAAAGCCAGTCATCTCAAGGTCCTGATGAATATTGTTGATCCCAGGGCAGCAAATGATCCTATTTTGAAAATTATTTTTATTTCATAGTTGGAGGAGAGGTTTCCTCTCTCTCATTTTGGATATTAACAATGTAGATGTTGCTTTAGTTATAAATGGCTGCCTGCCATCTTTGACCATGAGTAACAAAACAAATACAGAAGAGGGCAAAACTGGACATACCACAGAGTAATGGAGTGGTAACCCTGATTGCCTGGAGATCCTATTAAATAAGCTAAAATTTTCTTATTGTTTAACCCATTTTAAGTCAAGGTTACTATAATTTGCAACTAATGCCATACTAAATGTTACAGACCTGAATATGGAATGTGGAGTTAAAGGAAGATAGGTTTTCATTACATTACTATTGCTATTGCCTTTTAATATAGAAGAAATGTAAACATATTTAAGAACTCAATAAAGAACCTCCTGGAAAAAAATGTTGGACATATAGCTAAAAACAGAGAGAAAACTGATGGGACACCAAGATCTTTGAGAAATATTAACTAGAGAAGAGGGCACTTCTTCTATTGTTAAGAAAGAGAAAAGAAAGGAAAGTTGGAAAGGATTGAAGTAGATGAAGGCATTTGTGCAGGTTTGGTGGTAGGAAGTTCATTTCTTTCACTCAAGACAATTTTAAAGTTATTTGGGAAGAAGTAGGTAAAGTGATGGGATGAAAGTGAAATGAGTTATGGTGGTACAGATTTTTTCCCCTGTCATAAAGAATCAAAGATTATTTGACTTTACTGTCTACTTTTTTAAAGTTTTTTCCCCTTTATTTTATCCTCAATGACAGTCTTTCAAGTGACACTTCTCAAAATAGTCAGTGTCAAAAAAGTCCAGCAATGACTTTCTTATTTTAATTTGTAACTAAGTATATACTTTCAGCTAAGAAATTCCATAGACCCTGATTGAAGACTTAAGCAACCTTCTGGAAATGACAGTGATCATGTGATTGATAATATATGTACTTATACAATTCTCATCAGTATCGGGATATTTAAGAGTCAGAACTGTAATATCAAACAGTGTAACAATCATATTTATTTTCTCCCAAACTCATCTATAACTGGATTAAACAGCTTAAATATACAGTATTTTGGTATATTCAGAAAGATTATAGCCAGTACTTTTGCCAGGAAATGTATTATAACCTCAAGAGTCAAACTAAAAAGCTAGGTTTTCAAGAATCCTTATGGTTTGATCTTCAGGGAGATGACATTTTAGAGTGCAATTGGATTGGCTATAGAAAACTTGGAGTGCAATTGAATTAGCTACAATTGGAGTGCAATTAAATTATTCTTAAAAACTATCCACTTGCTGGAGAACCATGGGTATATTTGGGTTTTGTACATTGTCAGAAAAATTAAATATCAAAAGGAAAAACAACACTGTCTTTAGGAAATATTTTCAAATGATATATATGAAAAAGGAAAATACAGTATAATCTCAATTGTGAAACAACAAACCTATGATATTTTATTAACTAAGTCTAATGTTTCAAAAATTAATTCAATTACTTTTGTTTAGCTCCTTTTCTGCATCTTATACAACCCCAAATTTACCTGTTCCCCACTACTATAGATCCATTAAAAATTCCTTGTTCTGAAATACTTTTGTTTTGTTAAAATTATTTTAATAGTGTTATTAAGAACATTTATAAGTCATATGTGAAGATTAATGCTCTGACTTTGAAGGCTGTTGAGTGTTGGAAAGCTATAGATCCATTAAAAATTCCTTGTTCTGAAATACTTTTGTTTTGTTAAAATTATTTTAATGGTGTTATTAAGAACATTTATAAGTCATATGTGAAGAATAATGCTCTGACTTTGAAGGCTGTTGAGTGTTGGAAATATATTATGAAATCTCCTTTCTTTGGGGTCCTTAGATTAGAAATATAATTTCTTTTTTTCCTAGTAGCCTTTAAAATTAATATTTGAAAAGGTTAATATTTCTTCCAGATTTTTCTTTCTTTTTTTTTTTTTTTTTACTAACCAGGCAAACTAAAGATGGGAGAATAAGAGAAAAAAAATCTTTTTCATTTTTCCCCACAATTTTCAAAATCGATATGCAGAATTTTTTTTTTGTTCTGACCTTGTATTAGTTTTCTATTGGTGCTAGAGCAAATTACCACAAACTTGGCTTAAAACAACACAAATTTATCACCTTGCACTTCTGTAGGTTAGAAGTTAGACATGGGTCTCACTGCGATAAAATCAAGGAACCGGAGAGCAGCATTTTTCTCTGGAGGCGGTAGTGCAGAATTCACTTTCTTGCCATTTCCAGCTTCCAGGGATCACCTGCATTCCTTGGCTCATGGCTCCTCTCCTCCTTCTTCAGAGATGGCAGTGTCGCATCACTGACCATTCTTCTACAGTCACATTTGCTGTGAGCAGCTTGGAGCTAATTTATTGGAGGTTTACCATCAGCTCAAGAAATTTGATTGAAAGTTTGTAGCTGATGTTTATTAGATGTTATGTTATATACAAATATGAACAAAAAA
>NW_007732184.1:78393-82470 GCF_000696425.1 Galeopterus variegatus
AACCCACTCACAAACTCTTTTCCACAAGCCTACATGAGAAAATTAGGGACAAGACAGGAGTGCTGAGACAGACTCATCTGGAAGCACAGGTGCATTTGACGGGAGACGAGAAAGAGACATGAGAAAACTCTGTAGCATTCATATCTCATAAATATACTAAAGAAAAATTTGTGATTCTGCTTTCAAACCACTTGAGTGTGGGAAGTCAATATAACTAAAGACTCAGCAAAGCCAGGCTAGATCAAACACAGACTAAATTGAGTCAGTCTGCCAAACTAGCAGCCTCTGAGATGACGGGTCATGTCCTTTTCTGGGTGTAAGTTTCATTTATCTCAGTGTCTACTGTTCTTTTACACAAAATATATGGTATTTGATTTTTAAAATTATTGCATCAGAGAAGAAACTAAGAAAATGCAACTGTTATGGGCTGAATTATATTTCTTCAAAAGAATATATTGAAGTCCTAATCCTCAATAACTCAGAATGTGACCTTATTTGGAAATAATACCATTCCAGAAATAAGTTCTTAAGATGCGGTCATACCAGAGTGGGGTAGGTCCTTCATCCAACATAACTGGTATCCTTCTAAGAAGATGGCACTTGAAGACAGAAACACAGGGAGAATACAGTATGAAGATGGAGGATTGGAGTGATGTGTCATCTACAAGTCAAGAGCACCAAAGATTGTCAGCAAACTGCTGGAAGCTAGAAAAGGCAAGAAAGGATTCTCCTATAGGCTTTAGGAGGATGATGGCCCTGCAAACATCTCGATTTCAAATTTCTACCCTTCTGAACTGAGAGAAAACAAATTTCTGTCACTTTAAGCCATCCACTTTGTGGTACTTTGTTACAGTAGCCCTAGGAAACTAACACAGTAACCTGGTCAAAGGAAAAGAGTCAAGAGAAGGAGACCAAAAAATAGGCTGGATATTAGAATTATCTGACAACATCAAAATTGCTATGATAAATATATAACACTAACTTTAGTACATTTCAGTAGACAATAGGAGCAGACAGGAGTGAACTGACAGAGGATTTCAATAGATCAATGGAAGATATACTAAATGGACATATTAGAAACTTAAAATACGATAATGGAGATAAGAAAAATTTTTGATTGCTTTCTTTGTGGACCAGACAGATGAGAGTGAAGAGTCAGTAAATTTGAAAACAGGTCAATATAAATTTATAAATTAAAACAAAAAATACACATCCCAGGAAAGTGTGCATTGCCACTAAGGGAAAAGTATGAGTAAAAGTCATCTGCCCCTGGAAGATAACAGAAACTCCCACACGAGTTCCTCATAGACTCAAGGCAGGACGTGAATGCCTTGTGGGTGAAGGGCCACAAATGCTGAGAAAACCTCACCCACAAAACATAGTTCCATAGGAGCTACCTAAAACTAAGATACGATGTCCAGCATTCAATACATAATTATGGGACACAAAATGAAAAAAAAAAAGAAAGATAAAAAGAATTTTATCAAGAGAAAAATAGAATGATAGCAATATAAATGAATATGTCAAAGTTATCAAAACTCTAAAATAAATATAGTTAATATGTTAAGGAATTTGATCCACATAGATGAACAGATGTAAAATATTTGGCATGATGATGGAATCCATAAAAAGGAACCAACTAAGAATGCTAGAAATGGAAAAGACAACATCAAAGATGAAGAATTTCTTTGATAGACTAGTAATAAGACTTGACATAGCAGAGAAACAATGGAGAATTGAAAAATGGATCACAGAAATTACCCAAACTGAAACATAAGGATAAAAAGATGGAAGAAGATACCACTCATCAAAGATGAAGAATTTCTTTGATAGACTAGTAATAAGACTTGACATAGCAGAGAAACAACGGAGAATTGAAAAATGGATCACAGAAATTACCCAAACTGAAACATAAGGATAAAAAGATGGAAGAAGATACCACTCCCCCCAACACACACACACAAGCCTATGTGACTATAGTAATATCACACAAAATTTGAGAACACACATTATCAGAGATAAAGAGAAGTATTATGTATGATAAAGAGAGACAATGATTCACAATAAGACATAAAATAAAAAATTATCATAAAATGCATTATAAGTATAAATATGAAATCTAAAATTATAAAAGTTATCGAAGAAACAAAGGAGAAGATTGTTGTGACCTAAGTCAGGCAAATTATTTTAGGTAGGATTCCAAAAACACAAACCATAAAAGAAAAATTTGATAAATTTGATTTTGTCAAAATTAGAGAATCTTCTCCAAAATATACTATTTGGAAAATGTAAAGACAACCCAGAGGCCAACAGACAATATTTTCCAAACACATATGTGTTAAAGTGCTTGTATTCAAAATATATAAAGAACAAATACACCTAAATAATAAAAGGCAAACAGTTCAATAAAAAATAAAAGCAAAAGTTTAGAACAGACATTTCACCATACATAAATGCAAAAAAATCACTAAAATTTCTCAACATCATTAGTCATTAGGAAAATGCAAATAAAAAATATAAGATGCCACCATACATCCTCTAAAATAGCTAAAAATAACAAATAAAAGACTGAAACTATAGCCATTTCAGAAAACAGTTCAGCAGTTCATACTAGAATCAAACATACACTTAGCATATGACCCAGCAATCACATTCTGATATGTGTACCCAAATAAAATGAAAATATATATTCATTCAAAGATATTTTAGGCAAATATTTATATTAGCTTTCTTCATAATAGCCCCAAAGTAGAAAACTAAATATCCAACAACTGCTAATTGTATAAGCAATTTGCAATGGGTTTTGCTCAACAATAACAAAGAGCAAAATATTATACATGCAACAACATGAATAAATCTCAAAAGAATTATTCCAATTTAAAGAAGCCAGACACAAACAGCTGCACACTGTGCAATTCCCCTAGGACATTTGAGAAAAGTAAAACTGAATATAAAGAAATAAACCCTAATTCTCTCTATATAGTGGTTTCTAGAAGCAGAGATATGTGGAAGGAGATTGCCAAGAACTTTAAGCAAACATTTGGAGATGTTGAAATGTTCTTTATCCTGCTTGTGGTCATCAAAACTCATTGAAATCATAGAAAAAGTAAATTTTACTCTACATAACCTATAATCCAATATGCTTACTAAAAAAAAATCACAAAAGGAAAAACTCCAGGTTTAGATGGTCTAAGTGGTAAATTATATCAAACATTTCAGAATGAAATTATATCAATATAATACAAACTCTTTCAGGATATAGAGAAGAGAATTCTTCCCTCTCGTTTATGAAGACAGCATAACCCTAATACTGAAACCAAAAGCATTACAAGAAAAGAAAACTACAGACAAATATACTCCATGAACATGAACACAAAAACCTTTAGTAAAATACTAGTAAATCAAATATTCCAATATAGAAAAAGTATAATGCCGTGAGCCATCCTGCTATAGGGAACGGCATGGGAGCCTGAGGAGTGACACCCCTTGTTCAGTAGGCTGCAAGGGGTCCCCTGTGTGTGGCATGGCTCCATGGAATTTCCTGTTTGTTCACCTTTGGTTACTTGATAAGGCTTCCCAGAATTAGAAGGCCTAACCTTTTGGCTTAGTAAGGCTTTGGGAGGCTCTCAGGGGCCTGGGGTTTCTCAAAGGACATGTTAATAATATATCAAAATTAACTGGTTTATTTAAAAGGCATTGTCAGTACTAAAGGTGTTTTTGATGTATGTTCCTGGTATGGGTTGGCTCAATTTAATTTTGTTATTGATTTTTCCTATTAGTGATGTATGCATTGACCCATTGTGGCTGTGGTCATGCTCTTGTACATGTGCAATGAAGTTGTTATATTGGAATTTTATCCACGTCCCCCAGGGAGTCGGTGGGTCCGAGTGCAGTGGTGTTTACAACTATTTGATCATAACCAGTTACAGATTTCTTTGTTTCTCCCCATTCCCACAGTTTCACTTGATTTACCAAGAACACGTTGTTTCCTTAGTAATAATAAGAATGACGTAGTATGTTTTTGTTAGTTTGAGTAGGATCATTTAACTTTTCACTTTGTCCCCTGTGCTGTTCCCA
>NW_007732184.1:83327-117114 GCF_000696425.1 Galeopterus variegatus
CTAAGAAGGTTAAGGTTTCTGATTCAGACCGAAAGTCTGACGTTTTAAAGCCAAGCATGTTGCTATTGTATAGTTTCCTGGCTGCAAGCCACAGGCTTTGGGGTGAACTACTGATGTATGAGTAGATGTTTTTGTCAGAGCATGAGTGCTTTGGAACATTTTGACCTTTCCTTTTCAACAGAAATGAAATAAAAAATGTTTTGATTAAAGCTAAATCATTATGTAGAGTATTAAGTAAAAAAAAATGTAAATAAAACAAGATTTATGTGGTTGGTGTCCACACTTGCACTAGACATTTGTGGTCCATGTCTTTCTTTTTTCACCGAATCCACACCTATTCAGGTCCAACGAATCCTGTGGAGCTGGTCTCCGGCAGTATAATATGTCATGACCAAGCAGGGATATCCTAATAATTCAACATTAGTTTTACATATGAAAATCAATGTAATTAATCTAATGAAAATACTAACAAGATGATTTCATGTAATCACTACAGGAGATGAAGAAAAAGTATTTGACATAATTCAACACAATGCTTATTTTACAAATTTCAGTGAACTAGAAAAAATATACAGCTGACATTATAATCAATGCTAAATTTTGAATGTTTCACCCCTAAGGACTTGGAACAAGGCAAAGATGTTCACTCTTACCATTTCTATTTAAAACAGTCTTTGAAGTTTAAGCCAATGCAATAAAACAACAAAAGTAATAAAAGTTATACACATTAAAAATATATAAAGATGTTTATATTTGTAGATGGCAATATTATATACATAGAAAACCCTTAGTAATCACTTTAAATCTGTTCAGATTAATGAAAATTTAATGCACAAATTTATGCAAAGTCAATACAAAAAGGTCAAGTGTATTTTTATAGACTACCAACAAACAATCGAAAAAGTAAAATAGAAAATGCTACATACAAAAACACATAAAACCAAAAAAAATTATTAGGGGTAAATTTAATGAAAGATGTACAAAACCACTACAATAAAATTATAAAATTCTGCTGAGAGATATCCAAAAACACCTCAAAAAATAAATGTAAACATATATCATGTGTATGGATTGAACAACAATATCGTTGTTACTTTTCCTCAAATTGATGTACATATTCAACTCAATTTTAGTTAAAATGCCATAGAACTTTTTTGCAGAAATTGACAAGTTGATTCTAAAGTAGTCTAAACACATTTGAAAAGGAAGAAAAAAATTAGGAGAAATTAATCTCTGACATCAAGACTTATTATAAAGCTGCACTAATTATAAACATGTCATATTAGTAAAAGGATGGACTAAAGTGTGTAGTCTATCAGGACAGCCCAGGTGCTCATCAATAAATATACACGAACAAACAAAGTGTACTACATTCATATAATGAAATAAAACTCAGCAGTAAAAAGACACAGAACGCTGATATAAGCAACAACATCGATGAATCTTCAAAACTTTATGCCGAATCAAAAAAGCCAGGAACAAAAGCGTACATATCGTATGCTTGTATTATATGGAGTTTCAGAACAGACAAAATCAATCTATGGCAATAAAAATCAGATGCTGTTTACATCAGGGTGGTGGCTGATTGGGTGTACTTTATGGGCAGATAGAAATGTTCCATATCTTGATAGAGATTACATGAGTGTATGAATTTGACAAAGATGATCAAACTGTACACTTAAGATGTGTGCATTTCACTGTACTGTATATCAGTCATAATTCTTCAGTGGAAGCAATGGAAAGCAACTCTTAATTAAGCAGAAAAAGAAATATTTAAGAGATGTTGATTAGCTAGCAATTTCCAGAGTCAGACTGGGGAAATCAGCAGGAATCAAGGAAGGTTATGAATTCAGAACTATGTGAATTCAAAATCATGCCAAATAACTAGTAGATGAAGACTTCACTACCTTGTTTCTGCTACTGGTACTGAGGAGTGCATGCTACAGCTTGTACTTCTTTTTCTGGTACACCACCTAATCTGATATGTCATCACCAGTACCACTGACAGAAAAGATACTTTATTGGTCTTGCTGCTTTGTATCAACAGTTCTCAATTCAAGGTCTGAATGAGCCTGTCTCATGCCATATCCTCTTGCAAATGAACTGAGGATATGACACTTTCAGCTTCTATGGAAGTTTTCACTATAATGGAAGGAGAGCTCTACAACCCACTGCCACATAAAAAGTTTAGAAATTCTTCAACATAGAAGTGGTCATATGAAGTTGAGAAGTGTATCTTCATATGTTACACTGTTTAACATCACTAATTATCAGGGAAATGGTAAATCAAAACCACATTGAGATATCAACAAGACAGAGAATCAATTGGCTATTATCAACAAGACAGAGAATGACAAATGCTGGTGAGGATGAGGAGAAAGAGGAGCCCTTCTACACTGTCAATGGGACTGTAAATTAGTACAGCAATTATGGAAAACAATGTGGAGGTTTCTCAAACAACTACAGATAGAACTACCATATGACCCAGCAATCCCACTATTGGATATATACCCAAAAGAATGGAAATCATTGTGTCAAAGGGATATCTGCACTCCCATGCAGTTCTGCTTACAACAGCCAAGATATGGAGTCAACCAAATTTCCATTGACAGATGACTGAATAAGGAAAATGTGGTATATATACACAATGGAATACTACTCAGCCATAAAAAGGAATGAAACTCTGCCATTCACAGCAGCACAGATGAGCTAGGAGAAAATTGTGTTAAGTGAAATAAGACAAGCAAAGAAAGGGAAGTAGCACAAATTCACATTCATAAGTGGGAGCTAAAACAAAATAGAAAAGAAAACGGAAAGAAGGAAAAAAGGAAGGAAGAAAGGAAGGAAATGGAGGGAGGGAGGGACGGAAGGAAGGAAGGAAGGAAAAACAATCAAATAATACACTGAACTTTCAGAAGTAGAGAATGGAACTGTGATTACCAGACGTGGGAAAGAGGAAGAGGGAGAGTGGTTAGCAAGAAATCAGTTAATGGATGTGGGAGCACATAGGCTTGACAAAGAACAGGGAGTACACAAAGGGCAAAAGTCATAAGTGCACTTAGGCAGAACCTAAGTGCTGAAAACAGCAAATAGTTTCTGCTGGATTTAGATAAGAACATTAAGGTCATTTCTTATCTGCCTTTATTCCCTTTCCTTTGTTTCTCAAGATGTTTTCCAGTGATTGCCCCATAGCCAATTTATTTTCATTCCTTTGATAAATGCTTGATTAAATTGTTTTTTCTCTTGTATTTCCTTGTCTTTACAGTAAAAACTGAAGCAAATACCAACTTGGGGCTGCACCTTGTTTCTTCCTTCTTGAGGGAGCTATCTTGGTGCAGTCCCTTCAAGCTTCTCATTGTTCTTAATATTTGAGCTCTGAGTAATCTTTGCATTTCTATCACATGGTTAGAAGTGACATATTGACACAAAGAATTATTATGTTTTGTAATGATAAATATACTAGTTAGACTAATTTGATCATAACATATTGTACACAGGTATTGATATTCAGCTTTGTACCCCACAAATATGTACTATCAATTATGTTTCAATTTTTAAAAACTTTTTAAGATTTGCATTTATTCACTCAACTTCCTTGTTCAATTTACTGATACTAGATTTACTCCTAGTACTTTCCTAAACGTACTCTTGCCAAGGCTGTCAGTAACCTCCTTGATGCAAAATGAACTGGCTCCTTTCCAATTCTTTTCCTATCTGACTTCTAACCTGTTTCTAAAACCATTAACTAATTTTTTCTTGAAACCAACCATGTCTTTCCTTGGATTTCATGACACCACTTTTCCGGTTTCCCTCTTACCTCTCTGATCCTTTCTTACTTATTCTCTGTTTTATAAACTCCTCTTCACTTACTCCCCACCTTTTTTTAATATTTATGTTCATCTGGATGCTGTTCTAGGCATTCTCTGATAAATACTTGTCCTGCATTATCACATCTATTGGCATACATCTCTTATAAATAAGCTGTTTCCAAAACGCATTTCTATCACATGGTTAGAAGTGACATATTGACACAAAGAATTATTATGTTTTGTAATGATAAATATACTAGTTAGACTAATTTGATCATAACATATTGTACACAGGTATTGATATTCAGCTTTGTACCCCACAAATATGTACTATCAATTATGTTTCAATTTTTAAAAACTTTTTAAGATTTGCATTTATTCACTCAACTTCCTTGTTCAATTTACTGATACTAGATTTACTCCTAGTACTTTCCTAAACGTACTCTTGCCAAGGCTGTCAGTAACCTCCTTGATGCAAAATGAACTGGCTCCTTTCCAATTCTTTTCCTATCTGACTTCTAACCTGTTTCTAAAACCATTAACTAATTTTTTCTTGAAACCAACCATGTCTTTCCTTGGATTTCATGACACCACTTTTCCGGTTTCCCTCTTACCTCTCTGATCCTTTCTTACTTATTCTCTGTTTTATAAACTCCTCTTCACTTACTCCCCACCTTTTTTTAATATTTATGTTCATCTGGATGCTGTTCTAGGCATTCTCTGATAAATACTTGTCCTGCATTATCACATCTATTGGCATACATCTCTTATAAATAAACTGTTTCCAAAACTATAGCCACAATTCAGATCTTTCTCCTGAGCCACCCACCTATAAATATGATTGACCACTGGATATTTCCACTTGGATTTCTGATAGACATTACAAATTCAACATGTCCAAAATTTATTTTAATCTTCCTGGATCTAGTCTTCTTTCTTTGTTCCCTTTTTGGAAAAACAGCACCACTGTCAACGCTGTCATTCAAATCAGAAATTTAGATCCTTGCCCACGCCTTCCATATACAATCACTGGTACCCAGGCATTTTAAATTGTAAAGATTTGTTTATATCTGTCTCTCATAGATTTGCTCTATAGCAAAGGCCACTATTCTATTAGAACACTACTAAGCAAATATTTCCTGAATTCATGACAGCCTTCCATATACAATCACTGGTACCCAGGCATTTTAAATTGTAAAGATTTGTTTATATCTGTCTCTCATAGATTTTATATAGCAAAGGCCACTATTCTATTAGAACACTACTAAGCAAATATTTCCTGAATTCATGACAGAGCTTTCAGGATAACTTTCTGTCTTCTTTCTTACTCATCTTCAATATACTTTTGGCACTGGTATCAGAAAGACTTTTTGTGTAATGTAAACCTGATTATGTCATCACCCTGTTCAATGACATGACATTTTCCCCCTCAAATCTGGCTTAGAAAATACTTTATTGAGTTCTTACCTTTTTTCCAGCTCCTGCTCTCACCAGTTCCTCACCTAATACTCTGTTCTTAAGCCATATTAAAATCTGTTCAGGTTCCAGAGGACATCTTTGTCTGTAGGTGTTTGCACATGTTCTTTCTTCTTCACTAGATATCCTTTTCTTCTCATTGCCTCGTTTTTTCATTTCATTATTTAAATTAGAGATAAGATCTTACTTCATCCAGGCAGCCATCCCTTCAAAACCAGCCCAACTTCCCCATCCTTTCAAAACTGCGTTAAGGGCTATTCCAGTGCAGCACTTTAAAGCACTGCATTTTCTTTATCAAAACATTTATTATGCTATATTATAATTGCCTTTTATGTGTATACCTCTCACTAGTGTATAAACTCCAAGAAAGTAGAGACCATGTCCTGTCTATATTACCATTTTGTCACTCAACAGCCATCATAGTGTCATGCTCATAATAAGTTGCTCAGTAAGTATTGCATTAATTTGAATTACATTAATTTTAGTTATTCTAATGGAGAAACTAGTCAACTGTCTAAAATATCTTAACTTAAAAGTTCTGCCTTTAGTTATCTAAAAGATTCATAAATCTTTATCTTTTATCTGATTTTTGGTGAAGTGTTCTCTTTATTTTCTTTTCAATATTCTTATCTACATCATTGATTTTCATTACTCACTCTAAAGAGGAGACCATTCATTACATAATGCTCTAGTGCATTGTATGGGCATGTATTAAATATTAGTTGATAATTATATGATGGAAAATTAATACTTTAACAGTAGAACATAGAATGAATGTTCAAACAACTTGAATCATTGATGCTGAAGGCAAGACCAACAATGTATGAATTAATTTACCACCTGGAAGATAATAAAGAGTTTTTTTTGTTTGTTTGTTTCCTCTGAAGAAGAATGAGGTGATGACCTACATGGAAATCCAATGCAAAGAAAGTAAGGGATGAGAAAAATATGCCTGGCTATGCCCACAAAACAACTGGTGATGCAGAGATTGAGAAATCTGGCTCCAGGTTAAAAACCTATGTGCAGTTTTTGAGGCCTGACCACAAGTAATTACTAAAGCTTTACCTGGCAGGCCTCACAGAGGAAAGCTGCCCTCCCCACCCCAGACTTGGTGCACAGACAGCACATTGCAGTCTCCCCTGGCCAGCTATGCTCCTTGCATATTTGCATATCTAGCCTGGGCACCCCTGCTGAGATCTCCTCATGGTGGGGCATGAGGAGGACACACCTTGAAGACATTTCTCCCCTGTACTTTACTTTCCCATTCTGAGCCTCCTCCAACCCCCATTCCAAGGTCCATAAAACTGCTGGAGCCTTTTGACTGGGGCCTCCTCAACAGTGAGATGACCCCCACATCTGGGCTGGTGGGGATTTCTCTGGTTTTAAGCTCTTGCTGATACCATAGCAGAAAGTGATTAAAAGCTTGACTTTCATTTTTGGCTTGTTGCTTTAATCAGCTCTCTAACACCTGAAAGCTCAGCTCTCTCTTTCCAGCTCAGCTGAGCTGCTGACAGAGATCACTATATATTATATAAAATATGGCTAGATTTCTTTTTCTTGAGATACAATTTAATAAATTCACCATTTAAGAGTACAATTCAAAAAAAAAATTTTTTTAAGTACAATTTACTGTTTTTCAGTAAAGTCAAAAGGTTGTGCAACCATCACCACTATCTAATTCCAGAACATTTTCATCACCTGCAAAAGAAACCTGTGCTCTCAGCAGTAACTTGCTATTCTCTTGACCCAACTCCCTGGCAACCACTAAACCCTTTTCTGTCTCTATGAATTTGCCTATTTTGGACATTTCAAGCAAATGAAATCAAATCATACAATATATGGCTTTTTACATAATCAAAACTGTTGATTTGAGATATTTCTCATCTTTTAATGTAAGCATTTATAGCTATAAATTTCCCCCTTAGCACTGCTCTGTATCCCATAAGTTTTGCTATGTGTGTTTTTATTTTCTTTCATCTCTAAGGATGAGGATACTTTAAAAACTTCATGGAAAAATAGAATTAAAAGATAATATGAATCTTTCCATGAACTTTTTGAAGTGCCCTTGTATTTTCTGATTTCCCTTGTAATTTCTTCTTTGATCCATTGATAGTTTGAGTCTTTGTTCAATTTCTAAAATTTTGTGAACTTTCTAGTTTTACTTTTGTTGTTGAATTCTAACTTCATGCTGTTGTTGTCAAAGAAGATATCGTCTGTGACTTTTATCTTAAGTCTATTGAGACCTAATTTGTGGTGTAAAATCTATCCCGGAAAATATGTATGCTGTTATTGTTGGATAGAGTGTTCTGTGTATGTCTGTTAGATCTACTTGGTTTATTATTTTAAGTCTTCTATTTCCTTACTTATCGTCTGTCTATTTTTTCTATTCATTATTGAGAGTGGGTTATTAAATGTTTCAACTACTGTAGAACTGTGAATTTTCCCTTTGATTATGTAAGTTTCTGTTTTTTATAATTTGATCGTCTGTTATCAGGTTTGTAAATGTTTATAATTTTTATATTTTTGTTGTATTTAACTTTTTATTAATATATAGTGTCTTTCTCTGTTTCTTATAAGCTGTTTTGATTTAAAGTGTATTTTGTCTGATATTGATATAACCGCCCCTGAAGTCTTTTGCCTCTTTAAGTTTAAATTTCTAAGTATTTTATTATTTTTGGTGCTACTGCAAATGGGAATTGTTTTTTAAAAAAATTCCCTTTTGGATTGTTTGCTGTTAGTATATAAAAAGACAACTGATTATTACACGTTGATTTTGTGTCCTGCAACTTTGCTGATACATTATTAATTCCAACAGGCTTTTTAGGGGGAGCCTTTAAGGTTTTCTACATCCCAGTTCATTTTTTTATTCTTTCTTTTCTCCATGAAGTTAACCCCATGAAGGTTCTATATGTCCATGCACTCAAGAACACTTCTTAAGAGAAGAGAGCTACTACCCACTAGCTTGAAACCATTATTGAGATACTGGCTGAAAAAAAGTCATTATATCGTTTAATTTTATCGTCAAAACTTTTCTTTCTCCCTTTATAAAAAAATATTTTAGTGACTTTTTAAAAAATGCAGGGTCGGCCCCGTGGCTCACTCAGGAGAGTGGGGTGCTAGTAGCTCCGAGGCTGTGGGTTCGGATCCTATATGGGGATGGCCGGTGCACTCACTGGCTGAGCGTGGTGCAGGCAACACCAAGCCAAGAGTTGTGATCCCCTTACCGGTCAAAAAAAAAAAAAACCAAAAAACCCATGCATATATGCACATAACTTAGGCCATTAAATTTTGATCATCCTGGTGTACATTAGCCATTTGGGCTTTCCTACTCCTACAGATCCTATAATCTATTGACATACTTGGAAAAGTCTGTTATTCACATTTTTGTAATGTAGTGTCTATAGACTAGCAAAAGTTACAGTCAGCAGCTACAAATCTAAACATGCAGTGCCCCAAAGGTCTTGCTCAATTAATCTAAATATTTATCAGGGTATAAATTAGACTTTCTACTTTCACCATATTGCTGAAATTACTTAAGTTTGAATATTTTAACTTTTCCCTCAAAGGTCCCTAGCCCTTTGATTTGTCATGTTTACTCTTACTGATATTTAATCCTGGTAACAAAGGTTCTCAGATCTAGTCCTAACTTAGCCAAGCTAGGTAGTTGTATTTTCTTGAGCACATTTTCAAACTATTTCATTAGAGAGGATTTGGATGTAGTTTAGATAGATAGATAGATAGATAGATAGATAGATAGATAGATAGATAGATAGACAGATAGATAGATGATAGATAGATAGATAGATAAATATAGAGCCACATGGACCACGAAGTTTCTTTTCTTCTCCTTTATATAATTTTATCTTAAATATCTGAATGATTTGCCCATAGAACTTCAGTTTCTTGGGCTCAAACTTAAGAGTTATTACTCTATTGGTTGCATACTCCATGCAATGCTGTTTGGTATACTTTAAAATATCTATAAAAGCCTGCTGCCGATCATCTCCACTGCAACAGCTATCATGTCAGGCAGCAGCGGCAGCAGCCTGGCATTGTTGTTCGCTTGTTTACTTTCTCTCTCTCCCATCAGAAACTATGCTCTATAAGAGCAAACGAACCCCTTTGTTTTCTTAAAAACTCTATTTCCTGTGCCTAGGAGAGTGTATGAAACATATTAAAATCATGAAATGATTCTTTTTAAAAAAGTGGCTTCTTTCTCTTTCACAAAGAAGGTGCTAGGTATGGTATATGGCTATTCTCACAAGCAGAATTAAACTTTTTATTTGAAGTATTTATCTGCTGAGTGGATCACTTATATTATTTAAATATTTAAAGGAGAAATGATAACTCCACCAGGACTTTTTTAAATAAATGAACAAAAATATTTTTTTTTCATATTCCGTTAAACAGACACTTATGGCTCTCACATTTTCTATATAGCATGGTATCAATTTAAAAAAGCTATTTGTAAATATTTAACTTGAATACTCAGGGACTAATTTTTAAATTACAATGTAAAATTTTAGTAGCCTTTCACTTCTTTCTCAAAGCTATGATGTACTGGAATAAAACATCTTTCCATTTGAAAGACTAATAATAGACTTGGTAACTATAAAATCAACAAAACAATAACATCAAAAAAATAAAAGTTAATTTGCTAATGCAATATATATTCTTGCCAGTAACATGTCATTATATCATCAGAAAGATCAAAATTGAATATTATTGACTCAAACAAGTTGTTACTAGATCACTATGCTTGTTTATATATTACTTCTTAGTACCTTCTAGACATATCAAGATTCAATAATAAAAGCCTAGAATTACTTTGAAACTAGTAATTACATGTTTGCAAAGCCTAGATTGCAACCTCCAGCAGAAAGTTCAAGTGCCAACAGCATGATATCACTATTCAACTGTTTCTTATAATAATTTGCCTTCAAAAAGTCAGCAGGTGAAATCAAAATCACATTTTCAATGTGTCCTAAAGCCTCTACAGTTTAATGCAGCTGAGCACACTTCAGATGATTTTACTCAACTGACAGGCTATTTTGTATTTATCAGGTGAAAGAAAAGAAACTAGTCATTGGACTGTAATACTTTATTTTTATTTTACTATAACATTACATTTAAATTTTAACTTTAACTAATATAGGACCACCCCAGCTTTCATATCAAAGAAAAAAAGAGAGGGGTTTTTTTAATATTCATTAAGGTTACAAAGTTAGATTTAAGCTGTAATCCTTTTAATATGTTTGTGCATTGTTTTACATTGATTATAAAGCTGCACTGACTAGACATAATCTTTAGGTACTTGTTATGAAAAGCACAATGGAATATGATGTAGCTAAAATGAGTTTTTATATTTTATTGCCACTTCAACTAGTATAGAAAAAAGTGAAGATGAGCAATCTCTTCTCAGTTCCATCCTTTTCCAGCTCCACATCACTGCAAGTGCAAATGTTTTCAACATAGACACAGGCTTCCCAGACCTTTGCCCACACTGACAAGGCCAACAGTGGATTAAGAAGACTATCCTCAATACTTGGGTGAAGGGTAGTGAGCAAGTTAAATAGAATGCCTAGAATCTGTCTTCCTGTACTAAACAGTATCTGACATGCCTAAAGATGTGGTTCCCAAATTTTAAGATTTCTAGGGATCACTCAGGGAGGTTAATACAGATTACTGGATCATATCTATAGGAAAAATACAGGAAAATGGTCAGGGCCCCTCAGATGTTCAGAATCTTGCCAAGCATTTGATGTAAATATGCACAAGTGCCCAGGTGTTCCTTGGCTCTTGTCTGATGTAGATGCGTGTGGGCACCCAGGTGTCCTGGGTTATGGACTTAAATATAAAGGACGAGTGGCTCTGATGGATGGTTACCACCCTCCCACACACACCCCTGAGGTGTCCCTCGGGGGAGGCCCACAGGGAGGCCACTACTGCTGCTGGAGGCTGTTGCTGCAAGCTGTTGCTTCCAGTGCCCCTGGGATGCCCCGGGAGGCAACCTCCGCTGCTGCTTCTGCTGCTACTGCTGCTGTAAGCTGTTGCTACTTCTACTGAGGACTGAGCTCATGTCATCTGCCAGTGGCTCCCGTGATCCTTCCCAATTATCTAGCATGGACCTGCATGTGAGGGGTTTATAACCCAGCCTGGCATGTGAGGGGTCTTGTGACCCAGTCTGTATAATGGGTTTGAAGGATCTGAGCCCTGACAATACAAATGGAAACTTAGTAAAACTAAAATAATGAAACATTTTGGCTTGAGTTACGAATTGCACTTAACCCTACAATTTTCATAGTCACGTAGCACTGGCCCTAACCAGACAATATCTGAAGCCTAATAACTGGTACAGGATTAATTATTTGAATTTTTAACCAGAATTGTAGAGAGTTATAATAGATCACCTTTTGATAAATACTAGGCTAGAATTAACTCTCAAGCTGCCTCTGTGCCCAGTGAGCTGCAGACTTCTCTTCTATCCTATTCCATGGCTTCCTAAATATGCAACCAGAATTATGCTTTTATTTCTTGATTATAGTACATCTCTCTTATAAAGGTGGAGCATTTTCCTGCTTCCTGAAAACGTGGTCATATCTTGCCATCCCCTTCTTAAGACCACACATGTCTTCACATCCCTAGTCAAGTCCAAGTCATTCACTTCATCTACAGTTACAATGGTGGCACCAGTCAATCTATAAATATCCTGACTTATCCTGGAAAAACATGCTGCCATATTACATCCACACTGGACAGTCTCATCTGTCCTACAATAGGCCTAGGGCTATGTGAATACCTGATCCTGGATCCATGTGCTTTCAGTTTCTTACCCCTTCCTTACCTGTAATTACTGGGACTTCAACATGCCTGAAAGTTAATACTACAAAAACTAATATCCTTTATGTGTATATATATTCTAATATTTTATTATACTAATACATATATAATTTATATATACATATATATTTAAATTGACTCACAAATGGCCTGAGAAATATCTTGTATAATCATAAATAATCTGGAGGAATCACAAAAAAAAATCCAGTAAAATCTCAACAGTGTCAAATTGCCCTAAGCACTTATGAGAAAGCACTCAGTGACATAAGGTATAAAAAAAAATTATGACTTTGTAAGTTAGCATAGAATTGGCTAATGAGCTTCAATATAAATAAGTACACAGTAAAATATTTAGGGAAAAATAATATATGAATATAAAATGATTGCTTGTAAGCTTTCAAGTACTGGAAAGGAAAGAGAACAGGAGTCTCTACATAGTGTTTCCTAAAGTTATTCTGCTAAGTAAGATTAACAAATTGATGACCTTCCTAATCTTGGTTTTGGAAACCCAGAATAAAGCACTAGGCTACTAATTATTGTGAAGTATAATTAGTTATGTCTTAGTGTACTTTGTAGATCCTGATGGTCACAAAATACAACACAGAGGAAAAGATGAAGACAATGGCAAATTTAAAAATAAGGCAATAGAGGGACTTCAGTATGAGAACAGACTAATGCGAAACTTTTGAAAGATCAGGCATTAACTAACCATGAGAAAAGATAATAAAATCATGAACAATCTGATAGGGTAAATTAGGCTTTTATGATCAAGTCTCAGTATGTTTAAAGAAAGCTTAAAATCCTTTGCAGTTCAGTAGGAATTTTTCAGAGAAAGAAAATGTACTATTTATTATAGTTACAACTACAGACACACACACAAAAAAAACAGAATTGGAGGAAGGCGTGGTAAAGGAGAGAGAGGTTAGTATAGGCTGGGGTGATGATATCCTAATTATACAAAGAAGGGGGTAAAAATTTATTTCTAGGACTGATGGAAAGGGGATAAAGGCATAAATACATTATTTAAAATTAAAACATAATAAAGGAATAAAAAGAGTGATTACCTATACTGGGTGGTTGTGGGAAGAAGAGATGGGAAAAAGGACAAGACATCCAAGTACTCCCCTAGCCTAGCAGCAAATCAACACAACGTGTCTGAAAAGAGCAAATCAAGACCACTGAAATACTTATATTGTCACGAGATATGGAGTAACTACCAAAAGAACAAAACCAGAAATATTTTCAAGTGACAGTTTCTAGCTATAGCAATTGGGAGGAGGAGTAGTGGGGCCAAGGAATTGCTACTTTTATTATAGGACCAGCTCTACTTTTTTGGTTTATTTTACTTTTTTCATATTATTTTTTTTTTCCTAATTTGGTCTTGAGGTCTTTAACTTGAGTACCCATAAGCTTTATTCCTGCCCTGACCTAAAATCTGAGTGATTTGGTAATGGATGTTTACAGTGGGTCTTCACAGAAGACCACGTTATTTTGGTGGGAAGCCTAATGCCTTAGTGTCCAACTTGTGACAAGGTGTCCTTCTCACAGAAAATTTGTTTAAACTGGTAAATGCCCTTGTGGTTTTTGTCTGACCTGTGTCCAGTCTATTCCTGTCAAGATAGCCACTTCCTAAGAGGGCACTGCCCAGGAAGAAGGTTAGGTTCAGGTGAGTGTGTGTCAGGTAAGACACAAGGAAGTGAGAAGTAAAACCAAAGTGCATGAAACAAAATAAATTTACTCACAGGTCCCAGAGAGGTTAGAAGTCCTGAGGAGGCCAATGGAAAGTCTGAAGGTGACAGGGAGCTCAACAAGTGGGTGGGGAGCAAGAGAGGGGACCCGTGTGACTATGTCTTTACTGCAGTTCATGTCAATAAAGAAGAGTAAAAGAAACATTGAACACTCAGAGTAAACAGCAAGTACAAACCCAGATGGCAGATTTAAACCCAAACACATTAGTACTATATGAAATATAAATTGATGTAATGACTCAATTAAAAACAAAGGGGGACTAGATTAAAAAAAAAACAACTTGGGCCGGCCCAGTGGCGCACTCGGTAGAGTGCGGAGCTTGGGAGCACGGCGGCACTCCCACCGAGGGTTCGGATCCCATATAGAGACCGGTCCGCTCACTGGTTGAGCGCGGTGCGGGCGCAACACCGAGGGTTGCAATCCCGTTGCTGGTCGTGGTACGGGTGCGACACCGAGGGTTGCGATCCCGTTACCGGTCACGAAAAAAGACAAAAAGGAAAAAAAAACAACAACTATAAGCCACTTACAAATGACTTCTAAATCATAATTGTACAGAAAACCTGTAAAAAGGATGAAAAAAGGGTATACCATTCAAGTACAAAGCCAAAGAAAGCTATTATAATTATATCAATCTCAGGGGAAGAAAAGAAGAAAAGCCTTAAAGTGAATAACTTTAAAATGTTAAAGATTTAATTCACCAGGTAGATACAACAATTGCAAATTTGAATGCAATTTATATTATAATCTCTAAATATATAAAGCAGAATTTAAAATATACCTGTCAAACAATTCGGCACATATACGATGACTAATATTTAGGGATTTTACACTGCAATAGATATAACTTTGTTGAAAATGTCCAATTTTATGTTGCTTTGAATTCTTTTTTTTAAACCTGAGATCAATAGTATAATCTCTGCTTTCTTTAATTTGCATTTGATTATTATATTTTTGCCTAAACTTTTATTTACAATCTCTCTTTATCATTTCATTTTAGTCAACATTTTACTTTTATTCTCTTAATCTTTCAACAGGTGAGGTTAACTCATTTAGAATTATGGTTCTAACACATATGCTTGAATTTGCTTCTGTTTTAAAGGCAATAGCACATACTCAGACGTTGAAGGGAAAAAATAACTGATAGCATTCAATTCAAATTCCAACATATAGTAAATGGGTCATATCACTCAATTTCCCTGTGCCTAGCTTTCTTTGTTTTTAAAATGGAAATAATAACAACAACAACAATTATAGAATATGATGATTAAATAAATTTATACAAATTAAATATTTAAAATAGTTCCTGTAAATATACACTCAATAAGAGTTAGCTATTACTTTAGTTTTGATTTTGTTCAGATTTCTACAGTATTCGTACTTCACCCTTATCTGTAATAAAGATTAATAAACTTTCTCCTTAATAAACATTTGTTATGTTTTTATTTCTTTTGATTATTGTATTAGTAGTCTGTTTCTATTGCTTATAGGAAAATTCTCAGAACTGGGGCATAAAGAAAACAAAATTTATTGCTTACAGTTTCAGAGGCTGGGAAGTCCAAAGTCCAGGGAACACATCTGGTGAGGGTCTTTGTGATGGCTACAGCAGTGCAGGGTCTTACATGGCAGAAAATGGCAGAGCAGAGAGAGCACAGTGACCTCCTCATGTCCTCTCCTTTTAAAGCCCCCAGAACCACACTCCTGACCACCACTATTAATCCATTCACCACGGCACGGTCTTACAATCTAATCACCTCCTCAAGGCCCCACTTTTCAATTAACAATAGGATTTCCCACCCTCAACAGTTACAGTGGAGATAAAGTTTTGAGGGGACATTCAGCCCAAAGCTATTAACATATTAACTAAAGTTAGTAGGTATTAAATCAATATTTGAATGGCTTAATGCTCAGTACCCTCTATTTTACTCCTAAAACTTTCCAAATTTTTAAATCTTATATTATAGTATGGTATGCTTTTAGGAAACTTTTTAGAAGATGGAAAGAATAGTTACTTTCTGTTTCAGTTTTTTTGGAAGCATTTTCTATTGCCTCAGCAATTGCTGATGAGGATGAGTAGAGTGTTTGTATATACATGATGGTGAAATGCATTCCAAGGGATTGCCCCGTTTTTTCAGCAGCCCAGACTTATCTTCAGGTCCCATCTTTTACACCCTACCCTGTTGAGTGTTCAGCCAACAGTTACCCTTTCTTTTTGCTTTACTGAGTTTTCCACAACTTTCTCATTAAAGAGGCTAGTAAGTTACCCTTGTTATTTTCATTTTAAATAGTCTATATGCCCTAAATTTATTGGAATCTGTGGCATTTTACTCCATGCTGATAGGGGATTTCCCCCCATGCTTATTCGTTTTCCCTTGTTTATTTCAGTCAGTATGTTGAAGGCCTGTGCTTATATCACAATCTTTTCTAGAAGACTGAAAACCGACTTCTTGAGAAGAAACTCAGCTGTGTTCACAGGCACAGCCTTGACTTGCTTCTGTTTGGTAGTAGGCTGCTATTCCTTACAGGTTTGCTTCCCTAACAGAGCCTTGAAATCTTATGTCAATCTTTGTTTATAGCTTCTTTGTTACAGGAACTTCATTTAACTAATACAATGGCTGCCTTAGATTTTATACTCCTGGAATCAAATGTTTAAACTTCAAAATAAAGATTATATTGATTATTTTACCACTCTTGGCTCTAATTCAGGAGAAATTGTTGAAAATAATTTGTAATTATAAATTATCTTACAGCTACAACTCTGATTTATCAGGATATTACATTTTATGATATTTTTAGGTAAATATGACAGATTTTTCTAAGAAAAGGAAAGACATTTTATAAAATCTTATTAATAAGGATAAAATAAATTTCGGCTCTCCAAAATTATTTATAGTATTGTTGCCCTAAAAAGTAAGATTTTCCAAATATATTTGAAATTCAAATATATTAATATAAGTTCCAATTATATTGAATATTTTAAGGATATGCAGATACATTAAATTAATATACACTGTAACATAGTGTCAAAACAAATTTTTCCATAAATAATTTGCCAGAGTAGGCTCCCTTAAGTAATACATGCCTTTAATATTCTGAAAGATAAGTCATTAAGAGATTTATTTATAAAGAATTGCTGATTAACTTGTGGATATCTATAAAATTAAACTAAAA
Source organism: Galeopterus variegatus (assembly GCF_000696425.1). Classification (NCBI taxonomy): domain Eukaryota; kingdom Metazoa; phylum Chordata; class Mammalia; order Dermoptera; family Cynocephalidae; genus Galeopterus; species Galeopterus variegatus. Next base: position 100,370 of record NW_007732184.1, read on the forward strand.
AAATGGCACTTAGAGAAGAAAAAAATTTAAAAGTAAGGCAACAGATGTGTATTTATTAATTTATTCAAACAGCATTTATTCTGCAAATGAAATATTACTATGCAAAAGACATTTTAATTCTCAATTAATTGTATAAAAAGCAATAAAACTTACATTATAATATAAGTAGTTATAAAATTAACTTGTCAGAGAATAAGTAATGGGTCCAAATTAACCAAGTCACCTTTTCCTATGAGGTTACAAGGGAAAGAAATCAGTAATTTGAAATCAGTACTTTTCACAAATCGTTCAGTATAAATTGCTAAGGACTCGATAGATGAGTAAATATTAGATGAGCAAATGATCCAAATAAGACAAGTACTGACTTTCCTGTTATGAGCAGAATATGATTGGTTATGGTGCAGTAACAATCCCCAAATCACAGTTGTTTAAATAAACAAAGACTATTTCCTGCTTGTTCTGTATACATTTCAAGACCAGTGCCTACGGAGCAGCCACTCTCTGCAACAAGGCTCGTTGACGTGACAGAGGAATTTCACACTGGCACTAAAATCTGATTAAAAGATACTTCTGTTCAAAATTCACCAGCCAGAACTTGCCTTAAAGCCCTACCTCACAAATACGGGTGCCAAAAAGTATAATCCTACCATGTGTCCTAAAAATGGAGAGTTGGAAATAATGGGTGAACAGCATTATAACTATCATATTTTTAGTACAGTATATTTTTAAATTCATCAAACTAATAATAACAATAATAACAGAAGTCAACTGATGAAAATTTTAAAGCTTTAAGATCTATGTTTTGTAGCATCTCTTCATTGATATAAGTAATAAAGTTCTAATATACATCCCACACCTTCTAATTTTTAAAAGTTTATAGTGGTAATTCCCAACATTAGATTTTTCATATGCCAAGAATATTTATTTAACCACTGTTATGAAATTATCCCCTAAAAATAAGTTAATTTTACATTAATTTTGCATTATATTTTAAGGAATGTGAAAAATATTTTACAGGTTTATCAGTCATCATCCTCTCATGCTCTATTTATCTTCTGGACAATTTTTATCAGCAGCACAACATGTTGTATTTAACTCTAATGGCTCTACAAAATGTTCAATAATGAGACTCTGCAATATCAATTTAGAGGCAGTGAAATCATACCCAATGCAATACTGATGATCTTGCACTGTAATGCAAAAACTAGGATATTTGAATACTAAAGTTGATGCAGAGTGTTTGGAAGGAAAAGAAACTTAAAACTACAATAGGATGAAGCACTCAAGAAACTCAATGAATGACTGATAATTATGTTTGAAAAGAGACAGGAGCAGAAACATTTAAATAATGGATAGATAGCAACTGTAGAGAGAAATAGTGATGAAATTAAGCCAAAATGTCATACTGACACAAATCTGTTTATTAACATCAAGAAGAAAGTATGCACATGAGAATAAGTAATGAGAAATGCAAAAGTTAATATTGGTTAAGTGATTTAAATGTGACCATCTGCACAACAGGATAACAGAATTCTGAAGCCATTGAAAATGATCATTTTTAAAACTCCATAGAAATATTGAATTACATTAGGAAACAACAAAGAATATAAAGAGGTAAGTATGCTATAATTGCAAACATGTGAAAAATGTATGCATGAAGAAAACTAATAAAAAAGCAAACATAAATAGGGTAGTGTTAATTTGTAAATTCCGTGTTCTACTCGTATTCTTAAGTTTTGTTGCATCATAGTTTTTCCTAAAAAGTTATTTGCTATAAAATTGCAGTCACAATTCACAGAATTTCTGTAGAAAAATAATGAATAAAAAAACTATAACAAGACATCATCTTGGTGACATGGTGAATAAATTTGAACCTGATAAAATGCTGGTTACTTTCATAGGGCTGCTAATATTGAGATTGTTAAAAAGATCAATAGCATTGACATGTCTACCATAAATTAATTTCTATATTCTTAAAGAAATGCATTACTTAGATTGGTACTAAGATCTCCATTTTAAAAAATGACAAATTTGTATTTATTACCTCTCTGAAACACACTTTCTGCAACTGTCATCTTAGTAAAAACTGAATCTGCAGCAATTAGAAACTCAAGAATTGCTGTCATCATCATCATCTTTATTAAAATAATCCAAAAGCACTTTATAAAGTGGTCTGTTTATGTCACCTTATTAAGGAATTCCTGATTTATCATTGAAAATATAAAAATGAGAGTGCTTTTTAGAAAACAAAAATAACTAATTAAATTATTGAGTAGAGTAAATACAGCAAAGTGGAAAAAAACAAACATGCTTGAAGTTTTTATTAATCTGGTTCAAATTCTACCTCAGTGACATTGATCAAGTTAGTTAATCTCTATAAATTTCAATTAATAAGAGTAAGCTGTATAAGAATAGCATTTCACCTTATTTTCTATACCCCATCCATATTCCTCAAAATATCCCAGGTACAGTGCTAGACTATTCTAAGCACTACATATCTTTCAAATAATAATCTTCACAGTACTGTAAAACAGTTGCCATGACAAAGATCGACTAGCTATTGACAAAATTAATCTCCCATTTTTCCTAAACACACTGATGACTTCTACACTGGCCCATAAAGGCTTCCCATGTGCAATTCTCCATTATCTTGTCTTGATTGACAGCTGGATATGAACTCCCAGTGCAACCTGGGAAGCTTTGTCTGAGTTTAAAATTGATGGAGCACAAGATGGAAGAAGCCAGCACCTGTAGTAAAGCTAACCTGACATTCAGGAACATTCTTTTTGGAATTTACACTAGTGAGAAATACATTTCCATCTTTTTTATTATTATTCAAAATATTTTAACATTTACTTGCCTCTGTTAACCATTATTCTACTCTCTATTTCTTGAGAACCACTTTTTTTTTTTTTTTAGATCCTACATATGGAATCTAAAAATAGTCAAGTAATTTCATGCAGTAAGTTTTTGTGTGTGTGTGTGCCTGACCTACTTCCCTACTTCACTTAGCATCTTAAGCATGATGATTTCCAGTTTGATCCATGTTTCTCCTAATGATAGAATATCATATATTTTAATAGCTGAGTAGTATTCCACTGTATGTATATACCATAAATTTTTTTTAAGCTACCCTATGACCCAGCTATCCTACTACTGGCTATATACCCAAAGGAAATGAAGTCAATATATCTAAAAGGCACCTGCACTGCCATGCTCATCACCACACTATTCACAATAGGCAAGAGATGGACTCACTCTAAATGTCCATCAGCAGACCCTAGAACATGCACCTGCACATTTTGTTAGGTGCTTGACAAATGATAACTATTATTATTAATCAAATAGGGCATGCAATCCCAACTAGGACTATGCATGGCCAAGAGACATAAGTACATTCATGGAGAAGGAATAAAAAATCTGATATATTGCAATGGCTTTTGGACTTCCCAAGGGCTGCAATACATAAACAAATACAGAATGTTTGTAGTAGTAATGAAATTTCACAGTGGAGATAGTGATTAGGAAAAAATATCTAGAAAGACACCTTTGGGGACAATAATAAAAAAATGTTGAGACTCACCAAAGCAGGGTATGGAGATTTACAATTGCCAAGTCATATGTAATACAAATAAACCATTTTATTTTATTTTATTAATTTGAATTTATTGAAAACCTTTCTTTTCCAGAAATTAAAAATAATTTGAACAAATCAACAACACATTGTCTGACATGTAATGAATGACACTGAAAACTGATGAAATGCATATTCGCACCCAAAAGGAATGTCTAAATCCACATAAAATGAAATAATGAGAAAGAAAAATTAGTAACATACTGATGTATTTGCATAGAATACCTTTATAACAACTTGGATAAACCAATTATTTAAGTTTATTTTTAAAAACTGATCTTTAAGATCTTTTTCCATTCTAAGAATTTGATGCTATGAAATCTACTGCCAGCATATGATTTCTAATACTTTTTAAAGTCCATGTCCACATTTAGTAACATATTTCGTATTATTTTATAATATTAGTTTTATCTTATTTTTTGAAGGAGGAAAAACATTTAATCTTTGTTTAGTTTATCTCTATTTTGCCTCTCTATTTTTTGTGACTGACTCAGTTAAAGAAAAAAACAAACAAAAAAACCCCTCAGTACTCTTGGTTTGGAGAGGGAATGGGGTATTAATTTCTCACTTCTACAAATCCACCCCCAATAGCTAAGTACTGAATTTAACATGCTAGAATTCAGGATATATGGCAGTTTTCACCGAGCATTTTTTCTCTTCCCCTGCTGGGCCCTGTTCCTGGCCAATTTCCTTTTACAATCCTTCCAATTCTTCCCTCCCATTGCTCAATTAAGAATGAAAAGTGTTAGACACCTTCAATCATACCCAGGTACATATGTATGTAAGTTAGAGTGCAGGCCCAAACAGGACTTTTCTCAGAATTTAGACAGGGAAGTGACAAAAGACAGAATCACAGTAAGTCCTCGTGTAATGTTAATTTCCATCCCTAGTAAATATCAGGTTTAGTTAGGAACTCCTTTTTCTCTTTAGAGACCCATTCCTCACAGTAAAAGGAAGACAAATGTGGCGATGCAAAGGGTAAATACATCATATTTAAACTGCAGAAAACCAAAGACAAAGAGAAAATCATGAAAGAAGCAAGAAGAGGGGAACATGCCTTAGCCAAAGAGGAACAATAATAAGAATTACAGTAGATTTATTGTCAGAAACCACTCAAGTGAGAAGAAAGTAGAGTGAAATATTGTGTTGAAAGCAAAACCACTAGTCTAGAGTTCTCAAGTCAGCAAAATTATCTTTCAAAAGTGAAGGAAAAAATAAAGTGGAAGGGATGGAATGAAAACAGCCAAATCACTCTGATTGTCTGGCATTAGTCCCCACAGAGGGCAGGCAGCTGCTCGTTTAGTTAAAATATGCTGCTTACTGCTCTACCATTATATTTTGATGCTTCACTTTCCCTTTATTGTGGGCTTTAAAATACTTATGATATGTTTCTTAAACTTCGGCATCGACCATAGCTGCTATCATTTCTTCGTCTCTGGATCTTTCCCTCATTGTTGTTACAGTGAGTGAGGTTTACTCCAGGTCTTTCATATCAGAAACAAGACTCCTCTAATGGTTAAACTGCTAACACCTGGCACGAGGGTTGAGCTTAATCAACTGTGAAGGGGTGATCCGATGTACTTGCTGGAGATCACAAGTGGAAAAAGACTGTTTTACTAAATGAAAATCAAAACATAGGTTCTCTGTCTAATTTAGAGCAAGAGTGTCTGATCTGAAAGAGTCGCTCAGTTTGAAAAACTTACATAAGAAACATTGAAGAGTTCATCTAGACACTGAATATAGAAGACGTGGTCACTGCCAGCTGAGGACTGATGTAGGTCTCTTCTCACCAAGGCCTAGAGATTATCTTCAACAAAATCGTACTTTTTTTCTCTTTGACTCACTGTGTTCACTAAACGAATGTCTTACTCTTTGGCATTCCCAGATAACCTTATTTTAGAAAGAACGTGTAATGAATGGGGGACATAGGCACAGTGGCCCCTAGACAATTTTAATCAATTGAGAGTCCTGCTTATATTCAGTGTAGTTTAGGAGTTCATAGATATAATTAGGCTTCACAAGTGTAGTTTAATAAATCCCAGGGTGTAAAAGGCTGAGGACCACTAGGCTACTGTCAAGATGAAGCTATCCTGTAAGACCCCTTGATGATCAGGCATTCAGCCTCCTCCTGGCAAAAATTCTGCCTCGGTTTGTGCTGCTCTTTCTTAACTAAAATAAGTCTCGTAATAATACTCTTTTATGCTTACAGTGCCTGCATGTGCAATTTTCTATTTGATTTGCATAACCCTGTAAGGTGAGTAGTATGTACACTTCAGAATCAAGGAAAGTAAATTTCAAAGAGGGTAGTCACCCAAAGTCCACAGTAAGTGTCAAAGACCAAAAGCCTTGTTTTCTATCCAACAATTCATTTATCTTCTCAAACAATATTCTTTATAATATTAGCTATGTTATATGGTATATTTTAAAATTTCTAAGTTTTTTAAAAACTGCATATTATATTTATCTTTTTAAGAAATCTTTTATAGAGAAATATAGCAATTCCCAATCATACATGACTTCTAACAATTTTTCATATACTATCTATTACTATAGCTCCCCCACCACCCCCAAGGAAAAACAAAAAGAATAGCTTGGGAAAATCTTCAGTGCATCATTCCATCCACTGCTGCCACTGTGGTCTAGGCTGCCAACATCCCTCTTGGACAAAAGCAACAGCCTCCTACCTGACCTCTCTGTTTCTACCCTTATTCTTTGTGGCAGAGACTATAATGTATTCTCCAAAACCCATATCCTTGTCCTCCTGAGCATAGATTTAGACAGCATCTCCAAGCCTTCTTTCCTGTTATGTAGGGCCATGTAATTTTGAGTTCTGGCCAGTGGATTTTTGGAGGAAATAACATTCACTGCATCTCAAGACTCTCCCTCTCTCTTCCTCTGACTGTTAGAGAGACAGAAGGAGGCACAGATGCTCTGGGGCAGGGACTTAGAGGGAGCCACACGATACACAAGCCTGAATCCCTCACTGACTACTTGGGGCAGAGTCCCTCTCAACCACTCACTCACATTCATTTAGTTTATGAACAAGAAAAAAAATAGTTACTGTGGTAAGCAACTAGGATTTGAGGATTTTTTTTAAATAGACATTTGCCTAAACTAATTTACCCCTTTTCTATTCTTAACATGTTAGCCAGATTGATGATACTAAAATGTGAGTCAATTCATGTCATTCCTTTGCTAAGAATCCTTAGGTGGTTTCCCATATCAGTCAGATTAAAAACCATGTGGTTCTCAGAACCCGTTAGAGTCAGACTCATTGCCACCTCTCTTACTTTATCTCCTACTGCTCCCTGTCTCATTCATTCCTCTCCCTGTCACACTAACTTAACTGCTGTGCAGAAACACTTCCACATTAGTGTTCTTGAATCAGCTATTCCCCCTCTTGATAAACTGTTACTGCAGATACTGTCACGGCTCACTCTCTCACCCTTTCCTGTTTTTGCTCAATCGTCTTCTTGGTGACATTTTCCCTGACTACCTTATTTAAAATTGCTATAGAAGCCCTCAAGCCCACTGCATCATGTCCTGTCACACTCCTTTGATTTATAGATTTTTCTCCATAGAACATATCACCATCTAAATTACTTTTTAACTTCTTTTTAAACTGCCAGCCTCTCCTCTAGAACTAATCTCCACGAAGGCAGGTGTTTTTTACATTGTATATTTTGGTCACTGCTTAATTTCTACTGTCCCGCACAAATGTGTAATTAAATGAATCAGTGAAATGAGATTATCTAGAAAGCTACAATTTCTATTAATATTAAATCTTATGACTTACTTTCTCTATGCATGTCTGGTAAACACATTTACTTTAAGTTTGTGTATGTTTATTATACCCTGAGAAGTTTGGGATAGTGATTTGATAATGTTAGATTACTATCAAAATAACTGTAAAGACTATGATTGATATCAAATTTCAATGCATGAGAATGTTCATAAACTTTTCCAAAGATAAAAGTCTACCTTGATTATATGCTCAAAATTAAACTTGCAGAGTAGAATATCTAGTACGTATGTATATTGTTCACTATCTTCTGAGAATCCTTAAGCTGAAAGGAATGAATTGGAACAATTTGCCTCTGACATTAAGACTTCTATTTTCTCTACAAAGAGCCCTATCTCTGTCAGATACATCAATTTCTCCAGTATTACTGGACATTTTTTAAAACAACCCATATGAGTGTGGTCACACTAATGAAATCACATATATGGTCATTCTTGACATGGCTGCTTCTGCTAGTGTAGCTCCTGAAACTTTCAAAGTAAATGCCAAATGCCAATTAGTGACCAGTGTAGTGTGATGTCTATGGGGCACGTTTCTAATAGAAACTGATAAGCTCCCAATTGATGTTCATTTTGCCCAGTATTTGATTGCAATGGCTTTCAGCAGCTCAAATTCTTAACTTTTTTTCAAAGCGAGCATTGGCAACTAATAAGCTCTAACTGTATTCTTACAGCTAAATACATTTGGTAGATGATATTTTGTATAGGAAAGGCTGTGTTCAGTTTTCTATGCCTATAGTAATTCCAACTAAGACAGTAAAGGAAAGGTGGCTAATGAAGCACACTTACCAAGCAAGCTACCACTGTGGGGGACTGGATCTTAACCCTGAAGATCCTCTGCAGTATAGCAGACATCTTCTGAGATATACAACCTTCGGGCTGAGGGTGGTGGAGTATTTATTTATACATGGACTACTGCTAGTCACTGATTGAGAGCTGTTCCTAGCAGGCTTTAATGTCCCATCTTTCTGGACTGCTACATGGGTGGGCAAAGTGGACTTCAGCAGTGAGAGAAAGTCCTCAGGCATTTCTTTTCTCATCGTGTTTGCAGTTGGAAATCAGGCCAGCATACACAGGAGGGGTAATGGTGAGGGGATATGGGCAAGACAATGAGTGCATCTGCTACAGATGTTAAGAAGTGTGCAAGAACAGGCATCTCCTGATATGATGGGTGACAGATCGGGGAGTCCCCAGTTCCCTCTGCTTGCTTTCTTTGTCCTAACTGAGAAACACGGAATGCCTTGACCATCTGTGACCTGGCCAACTGCATGATTTCCCCTGCAGGCTTGAACCCGAGCTGGGGCCCAGAACATTCCCAGGCACTAATAAAGTTCTTTAGATTGTTGCTGGAAAACACTGAAAAATCAACCATGTTTCTAAACACATAGAAACTAGCCCCAGCTCTGAGCCAAATTCCTTAAACCTTTATATAAATTCTATAACCCCATCCCCTAGTTGCAGGCATACCTAGGTAGAACATTTCCTTTTTTTTTTTTTTCCTTTTTGTCTTTTTTTTCGTGTCCGGCAACGGATTGCAACCCTCAGTGTCGCGCCCGTACCGGACCGGGCTGGCCAACTGCATGATTTCCCCTGCAGGCTTGAACCCGAGCTGGGGCCCAGAACATTCCCAGGCACTAATAAAGTTCTTTAGATTGTTGCTGGAAAACACTGAAAAATCAACCATGTTTCTAAACACATAGAAACTAGCCCCAGCTCTGAGCCAAATTCCTTAAACCTTTATATAAATTCTATAACCCCATCCCCTAGTTGCAGGCATACCTAGGTAGAACATTTCCTTTTTTTTTTTTTTGCTGTTGGTTGCTAAGATGAGCTGCACCCTGCTCTGTCTGTGAGTTCCCCTAATTAAAGCTTTGGACTATCTTCCTAATTTTCAGCACTCCTTTCTTTGGAATGGCAGCGAGCCCCATCTTGGGACATTTTGGAACAGTCCCTCATGGGAACTCCCCTGCCATCACTTTTGGGGTGACTCCAGCCATGGGTTCAGCTAGATGAAACAAGGATGATAGTGGAAGCATATTCCACGATGACCATATTCAGTATATGGAATATACTGCTAAAGTGAGAGTTTGGGAGTAGTAAAGGACCAGATTAGGAAGGCATGCAGGAACTGAATAATGGAGGACAGGTTAGGCTTGGGTATTTTTTGTTTTGTTTTGTTTTGTTTTTTGTAGCTGTTTTATTCACATCTCTATCCTCCACACCTAAACTTGACAGAGTTTACATATTGACATGTTTTTAACTGAAGAATTGAACTATTAGATTCTCCAACTAATTCCCAAATTTTCACATATTCCCAAATCCTGCTCTTTTTCAATTCATCTGGCTTACTTTTCTGGATAACTGTCATATTTGCACATTCATCCATTAACTTCAATTCATCTCTCTCTTTTTTTATGACTTTGATCTACACTGCAAATATGTTATTTTTTAAAGTTTTACTATTTTCAGTTTCATCTCCCTCACTAGAAGTTTTAGGGGAACTTTTTACTCTTATCTTTTTTCTCTTCTTAATGTTCAATTTACCAGTTTCTGTCATTTCTTTTCTTAAAATACCTTTAGGTTTCACTCCTTCCTCCCACAGTCATTATTACCATCTCTTGCCTTCTGACTGGTTAATGTATCTCTGTTTACTTCCCCTTAAACTCTTCTATAATGTCTGCATAGGCTCTTTTTTTCAAGACAATATATATTTTTTTACATTATTTATGCTCCTGTCAAGTAACAACAGTTATTTGACTTAAAGTCAGAAGCTTCACTATGTCTATTCTCACTCCTATACTTTTCTATCCCAGTCTGTGGAAATTTAGTTGGTGTGGGGAGGAAGGAGTTAAAATAGTTTGCTTGTGGTTTATTTTTTTCTCTCTAATTGTCAGGGAAAGAAAGCAAGTAGCCTGAGTAATCTTTGTAAACCTGCTGGTAAAGCACTATTCATAGTAAATAATCTAATGCCATTTACTAGGAAGAGAGTTCTTATCTACAGAACGCTCTTAGCAGGATATTCCTGGTTTAAGATTGCTTATGATAGACAAACCTAGAATCTGTGGATTTTTGAAGCACAGATTCCTAGAAATTGTCACATAAGCTCTATAACAATCTGGCTGTAAAATACAGATGTTTTGTAACTTGAAAATCTCTGCTAGCTGAGGTGATCGGCAAATGTTATTTATATTCCTGTGAGTTGGAATACATGTCTGTTGCAGCAAAAAAAAAAAAAAAAAAAAAAAAAAGACCTGGGAAGCCATATAAAATGTCTTAGACCTCCTCCCATATTATCCACGTTTCTTGTTGCTTGTATCCTTGAAACTATTTGTAGAATTTGAGACTGGGTAAGCTCTTTGATTTTATGCATCCAATTTGACTATTTGATCCTGTGTGTTGGTTCATGGCACAATAGTAACACTCATCTTTCCCTCAAATTTCAGAAACAAATGAGACATAGAGAGAAAGAGTAGCCCAGATTACAGAACCTGGGTTTTATATACAGATACAATGGTCTTCCTAATACTTTACCCTGGAATTAGTATCTAAATACTAATACTTAGCCAGAGTGGCTAAGCTGGATAACCACAGGCCAACCATGCAGGGGCAGGCTACTTACTAGATGAGAGAAAGTAGTTCAGAATGCTTATCTGGTTATGAAAGAAAAAAACAAGAAAGAGAATCAAATTTCCAATTAGATAAGTCACTCTTCATCCATAGAAGAAGAGAAAGTGAGGGGTGAAGGAAAAGGCCAGGAGTGTTACTTGTTTCAAAATCTCTTCAAATGGAAGTCTCTCCTATGTTGAATATTCAAGCTTTGAAAACTAACCCCCATGGTGATGGTATTAAGAGGTGGGGCTGCTGGGGGTGATCAGAGCTTGAGGGCAGACCTCTTGTGAGTGGGATTAATGCTCCTACAAAGAGGTCCGGAGGGAGTTTGTTTGTCCTTTTCACCGTGTGAGAACACAGCAAGAAGGCTTCATCTGTTAACCAGAAAGCGGGCACTCACCAGACCCAAATCTGCCAGTACCTTGATCTTGGACATCTCAGCCTCCAGAACAGTGAGAAATAAATTTCTGTTGTTTATAAGATATCTAGTTCATAGTATTTTGTTATAGAAGCCTTAATAGACTAAAATAGTCACCTCCCAAAAGAGTCAACTGAGGTACTTATTTTGAAAGTTCTTTCCTCCCACTTTAAGACCTGAGAAAAAACTTATAGAAGGGATCATAATTCAGAATAATTTAGCTCAAACTCAAGATTAGTTTTGTTGCTGATTCTCTGTCACCAGTTTTTCAGTAGATTAATACTGAATACTCCCTTATCTCATAAGTACTGATCCTTACTGTGTTCAGTTTCCTGGACTGAACTCTGAACTCTGGACACCTAATTTGTCCTGTATGGCTCTGACATTTTCACACAGAGCCCCATTCATCTGCTTGAATATTGATGCTATACCATTTTGACTTGATGATCCAGAGTCAATCTGCATGTTCTTTAAATAGCCCTTGCAGTATTGCCGTATATTTGTCTTGTACCTTAATCTTTTGATATTCATTGGATCCCTTGTCCTAAACAACATCTTAATCCTGACCTCTTTTGACATGCCCTACTATCCTTGGCAGCAGGTAGTGATTCCTTTTCAAGTACCAGGTTCTGAAGTCTGCCATAGTTTCACCCATGCTTGGTGCATAATCATATTTACAAGTTCCTAACATATGTGCTCTGCACAGGCCCTTCTGTTTCCTGTCCTATATAGCTAGACCTAAAATTTCAGAACTGAAGAAGTGTAGTTAGAAAAACAACTTTTCTAAATCTCTCATTTTACAAATGAGAAAATGTGGTTCAAGAAATGTACACATTCACTTGTTCAAAGTTTAAATTCAGGTTTTCTGATCCTTCATACTATTCTCTTCAAAAAAAAAAAAAAGAGAGAGAGATAAATGCTGACTTCTAAGTGATTGTTTTTATTTCTATTCTTCATCCACTTGAACTTATCCTCCAAATTTGAGCTCAAGTCTCATTCGTCACTTCTATAATTACTCCTATCTAATCTTATTTCTCCTATTTTTAAAATTGTTTTATGTAGTTATTTACAATGAATTAGACTATAATTAGTCTCTAATTATTTGCATGTAATATTTTTTCCTCTTCCACAACAAAGGACATGTTTTACATTTCTTTGGTAATTCCCATTTCTGTTACTGAATTTTCAGTTACATTTAGAAAGAAAGTCTTACCTTTTATAAATATTCTACTTTTTCTTTATATCATATCGTTTCCTTTAAAATAAAGTGCTTGTAATATGATTGTAGGTTAATCGCACATTTAGATGCATAAACCCTTTATTAAAAGCTTCTAGTTGGTTCTTTCTTTTTGCTTCCAGGGAAAATGTGTGATTCTTGTATAAGATAAAATAAAGACTCATTAACATAAATGAACGCATTATACCCTGATAATCTTACCACTTCAACATGATGCTAATTAGCAATCTTAAAATTACTAAATGATTGGCATACTACGGTTCACTACTTGACTTGTACTTTTCCATGCTGAGAAAAATACACATTCAGTACGCCTCAGTGCTGACTAATGAAAACTACAAGGAAGTCAGTACATTCATAATTTTCAATGAATGGTTATTACCAAAATTCATTATTTAAAGAGGAAAAGTGGTATTATATGATTAAGTTTCTTAACCAATCAAGTCAATGAATGAACAAATTTGTGAATTACGTCTATAACTCAAATTATATGATCTCTTCATGACCAACACTAAGTATGAAATATAAGCACTTGAGTTTTCTTCTTGGTTGATAAGCAAGATATACAGCTGAAACTGGAGTTATAATAACAATAACATTAGATAATATTTTAAGGGCCTACTTGGGCCAGACACTGGGCTAGATGATAGATATGTGTCTCAAACCTGTCTGACTTCCCTGTGAGGCAGATATTCTTATCTCCATTTTATGAAATGGAAATTAAGACCCTCAAAGGTCAGGTAATTTCACAATCCACATATTGCTTATTGAGCAGAGAGATCAGTTTGTTACTCTGTATTGCTAAATCTGTGTCTCTACATTTTCCCAGATTTTAGGGATAATACTACATAGTTGCCAGAGCTATTATGAGAGTTCATAGCAGATAATAGATGTAAGATGTCTAACATAGTGAAAGTATTGAATAGGATATTCCTGGCCTTCCCTTCGTCCTGTTTATCCTTACTGCTCAAAATGTGGTCTCCAGAGCACCACCTGGAAACTTGTTAGAAGAAGAATTTAAGATCTCTAGATGTACTGTGTCAGAATCTACATTTTATTAAGATTGCACCCTGAAGATAGAAAAGCACTGCTTTATATAGTAGGGATATGCAGGGAATGTGTAGAACTCCCTATCTATGGCTCTATGGCTTTTGTATTCTGCCTTAAGAAACAATTAAACAATAATCTGTATTTTTCTGTCTTTATTAAACAACACGTCCACCTTTACAACTCTAAACACATCAACCACATACCAGGAAAAAAGTAAAAGCACAAAATATGAACCAATGGATGCACAGCAAAGGAAACAAAAACTTCAAAGGCTTAGTATAACTGTGTTTCTCTTTTTACCACTGAGATCAAAGAACTTATTTTCACTTGTCAATCCATTTTAATTCCAGCTGTGTTCACCATTCTAGGTCCTACAGATTGCAAATAGAATTTTTAGAATTATACTGATGACAAAGTAGTGACAAGACAATCTCAGTTTCTAAAAAGTGTAGCAAAATGTGATTTTACTTGTATAGAGTTAATCTTGAGGGTAATTACGAATGATAGATTTTTTCTAAAAAAGTTAAATTACCCTCACAAGAATCACAAACAAAAACTAAGGTAATTTACCCTCAAAAGCCAGTTGGTAAATGATTATAAATGATGCCAAAACAATAGCAGTTTAAGATATCAGCTTCCTGGTTGGGGAAGATTCTTATTCTCAATCTTGGTTAAATAAACCATCATTGTTACCTTTTTATTCCCCATGATTTTTTCTTTAATCCAAATTTTAATTTTGCTTACAGATTTATGTGGCTCTCAATTTAGAAATGTTTGATTTGTTTAGAGTATGTATTTCTGTATATTATTCACTGATACTCCCAAATTACCTTGTATATCAGCTATTTAACACTTCAAGCTATGATATGATGGAGCTGTGTATCAATCTATAAATCACTTTATCTCTGTCTTCATTTTGATATATAGAGCAGAGTTTGTGCAACAAATTGTTTTTCCAAATTTTAATTTTGCTTACAGATTTATGTGGCTCTCAATTTAGAAATGTTTGATTTGTTTAGAGTATGTATTTCTGTATATTATTCACTGATACTCCCAAATTACCTTGTATATCAGCTATTTAACACTTCAAGCTATGATATGATGGAGCTGTGTATCAATCTATAAATCACTTTATCTCTGTCTTCATTTTGATATATAGAGCAGAGTTTGTGCAACAAATTGTACAAACTCTTATAAAGTTATTGCATCTTAACTGTCTATTAATTTGAAAAATCAAAGTTTTGTTAACAATAAATATGTCCCCAAAACATAATACATTTGAGACAAAAATGAGATGGAACTAAAAGAGAGGTTGATTTGACTTCAGCAGATTTACCATGTTTAAATACCAAGGGAAGAGAACTGAATCAGAGGTCCTGTGTGGAACACAGAAAATAAAATGGCAAAAATTCTCCAGTATGTGACAGCTTTGTTAGAGTCTCTAAACAGACAGATGAGTACAATTTAACCCTTGATATGGTTTTATCATTTTCTACTTGGCATAATATTGCACTTTGTATTTAGTTTGTAATTTTTCTCCCCTTAATTATCACATCCACGTGGAGTGGGTGGCATCTCAATACCATCCTCACTTGTATTGTGCCAAAATAGAGTAGTTTTGTCAGCAGTTAGCAAAGTCTTAAGGATCTCCCCTATTCACATAAGAGCAATGGAATAGTTCATAAAATGTTAGCTTCCTCTGAGGGCAACCGTATGTCTTTTGTGATGTGTAGAAATTAACCTCGGAGAGCCGTACCACTAACGTCAAGTAGCTGAACAGAAAATGGTCTAGTAAAAGATTGACAGCATTAATTGAGATCTTTTGTGTATCAGTAACTGCTAATCTCTTTACAAAAAAACATTTCATGCAACTCACTCAATACACCATGGAGAATATACTGATGTTTCACAGATAAGGCAGAGGAGGAACAGTGGGTTTGCATCATTTTCTCCAGGATACGCCTAGGGTGCTAGAATCCAAGCTATTCTCACTTCAGCAAACTTTGTTATTGTCTCTCCCTCTCCATTTAAACCTGCTTGGTGTGTGTGTAGGGAGGGGGAAGGGTTTCCCTATGCCTGGCACTTGATGAAAAATACAGCAGGTCCATGACATTTATCTTCACTTTTAGCTTACATGAGTAAAGTAGTGGTTAGGACCATGTACTCTGGAACTAGATTCCCCGAATTTAACTTGTAAACTGTGTCACTTACAAATTTATAACGTTGGGCATGTCATTGTTTTTTGTGAACGGTTACTAGAATGAACAAAGCTGGCTAAAGTTCAAGAAGAACATGACTTTATACATATTTGCACAATTTTCCCTTTAAACAACTTTTTACCTGTGATGAATAAAGTTTCAATTCAATGTCATTGCTTTTTAAGTTACTTTCATGGTATTAAAAATTCCAGTTGGAGCCAAGAAAGAAAGAAGGAAGGAAAGAAAGACCACAGTAGTGCGTTGGTCTAACAGAGGGAGGGAACATTACTAGGGCTACAAAATTGGGGTGGGGGGGGAAAGGGGGGAGGGAGGTTGAGGATAATTGGGTGGGGGACACGGGTACAAAAGTAATTTCTGGTAATGGGTATGCTAGCAGTATGAATCTGGCCCTCACATCATGGGCATGAGGGGTGACAGCTTTGTATCTCATAAATATTCATAATAAAAAAATAAGTAAATAAAAAATAAGCTCTTTAAAAAAATAATAAATAAATAAATAAATTCCTGGTCAGTATAATATAAAAAACATAAACTCTCATTCATTTTCATCCTCTCTCTTTCAGTTTGGCTTGAAATAGACAAGACAGGGAGTTGTTGATTCTTCTTTCTTTTCCTACCTTGAATTTTTACCCATACTGCCTCCAACTCCCCCAGGTATGATGGTGAAGAGGTGAGATGCAGAGAAAAGCTTAAACGACTGGCACAGTTACCATATGTCATATACACCATCTATAGTGGCTGATGTCCAAAATCTGGGGGGGGGGGTTGTTTTTTTTT
>NW_007732184.1:118030-139230 GCF_000696425.1 Galeopterus variegatus
GGGAAAAGCAGAAAAAAACTTAAACCACTGGCACAGTTACCATATGTCATATACACCATCTATAGTGGCTGATGTCCAAAATCTGGGGGGGGGGGGGTTGTTTTTGTTTTCTCTTCTGTGGGGTACTTGTGGCTTCTTGACAGAACCTTTCACTAGAGACCTCCATTTGTTATTTCTAAGAATGTGATGCCTTCCACTGTAGCACACTTATGCCCCAGAGGATTCTGCTTCCAGCCTCATTTTGCTGTGGCTACTACTGTCGTTTCCTTCTAGAAGGTCATCTGGAGCCAATTTCAATACTTCTCACAATTCTCTTTTGTGTGGCATACTAGATGTATAAGAAATATGACCTTGCCATGACAAGTGTCCTTCGTGACTTGGAGAGTAGCTCCTTGCCCTGCCATCAGGAAAGCAAGGAAGCTATTTATTCTCTTGCCTCGACACTTTTATTTTGTGTATGTATGTATGTATGTATGTATGTATGTATGTATGTATGTATGTATGTGTTTGTTTGTTTATTTATTTTCTCCTTCCCCAGAGAGAAAGGAGAGAAATGCCACAGGTCTCTGACTTCTCTCAAAGACATTGTTTTCAAATCTCAAACTTGAATGTACTCTCAGCCTTGTGTTCTTGAGTATGGACGATGGGTAATACTGGCAGCACCATTTCTCTACTAACCTTTTACAACTCTGGCATAGAGTGTTCAGCACCCCAGTTTGGAATGTACTGGAATTTCTTGAATACTATCTGCAGTCTTAGAGCTAGCAAGCATCTTAAAGCTGTGGTATCAGTAAAAGTCTCTTAACACCCTGATACACTACTACCTATGATATTTTCAAGAGGGTACAGAGAATGCTTATCTTACTGATACATTGTTTTCTTAGCCTTTAGGATAATATCAGTGGACATAAATACTAAATAATAAATGAATTGAAATGCATTCAATTTTGAGGCTATTAGCCATAGTTTCATAGATGAACTGAAATACCTGTGGCTATTATATGTATGTATGCATGTATGTATATGTGTGTATGCATGTATGTATATATACATGTGTGTATGCATGTATATACACACTCATAAATACATGTACATGGCTGTAACATTGCACATCTAGGAGATACCATTCTCCTAGACCATTTACATCATGGTCTATGGAAAAAAAGTTGTACTCCTAAGAATGCCATCTATATAGATAATAATAACAATGGTGCCTCCTGGAATTGTGCAAACCATTGAACATATATATTATATAAATGCATAAATATGCATTCTTCTGGTATCTGGGGATACTTAATTTATTCAATTAACTACATTTTTTCAAAACCTCTTATGTACTAAGCACGTTGTTAGATGATACAGGTGGTGTTAGATGTTGACAGAGATAAATAAACCAAAATAGGAAACCATAGAAACAAACAAAAATGATTACAAATATATGCAATACATATATATATATAAGTATATAAATTATTAGAATAAATTTTAATAAGATGCTAATACTGTTTTTTAGGGTAACTAGAAGTGAGTTTTGTATTTTTCTGTTTACTTTTAAATTTTTCTTAAGCATAAGCATGAATGAATTTATAATAAAAACTAAACATCCTAAATGATATTTGGATATTGATATTATAAGTTTTCAGATAAAATCAACATGTATTCACCAGCCAATTTAAAGATAATTTTTGCCAAAACAATTTATCCCATAATCACCTTCTGACACCTAAGTGAAAATTTCACCAACTTTAAAATTGGGTAATTAAGGCAGTAAATTGGAAGACTGAGCCATGAAAATTTATGAATATTAATTGTTTATGTTTTTGTACCAGCAAGCAAACACTAACAGCAAAAATTAACTGAAAATATAGCTGAAGATTTATTTGAGCAGTCTTTTATAAGGAATATCCACAATAACTACCATATCACAAATGGACTAAAACTTTCCTGATCACTTCTATAGTTTTCTTTTTTATTCTTATATCATTATGATTTTTAAAAAATCACCCGAAGGGGGATTTGCTAAAAGAACCTATTTGTTTACTTTCTGTTTGCCTAGCATGTGATTAGGAAATGATATGTTCATTAGTTAGTGATTTAAAACTTATTAAATGGCCAGTTCCAAATCACATTCTGTAAGGATGGGAGAAAAGAAAATTGACCACACTGGCAACGTCTAGAGTCACTTTGATACCAGTATGAGCCCTTAATATAGACTCTTAAAACTGATGGTATAGATTTCTTGGGTTTTCAACTTACTGATTACTGAGGTTTTGCCATGAAAGAGTAGCACCTCAGAGGAAAACTATTCCATCTTGCACATTAGGAGAAAACCCAGTTCACTAGTTTGAAAGAATTATGTCATATTTATTTATGCCTAGCTGTAATAGCAATTCATCAGGGTCCTCACACTAACACACATACACAACATATACACACAATGTGACTCATATCACATTGAACATTTTTGAATTTGAATATTGAACTATACATTTGCAATAAAAGTTGCATTACTATTTAATACATAGATACATGTTTACATTCTGGTTTTAGAAACTCAAGATCTCTCAGGCTTAGCTATAATAAACTGAGTTTTAAAAATTTATGACATAATTGCTTATGAGTTATATATAATTTTGTCATTTACCTTAGGATTTATGTCATCTCCTATAACTTCTAAATTTTGTAAAGTGACTTGCACTTGCACACTGGTAATTTCAATATCAAATAGACAAACTGTAGTAAACTTTATTTTAAAAAATAAATTTATTATTTGAATTAACAATTTGCATATAAGCAATAGCTAAACTAACTTGTGCATACCAATAAATGACCTTTAAGATTGTAAAATCAAATGTATTTTGTCAGCCTTTGAAGGAAATGTAAGTCACCACCCTCAGACTATCTTTTTCACAGAGACTGGAGGATGAAGAATTAGGTATGTAAAAAGAACTATATTCTCCATACTTTATATAACTTTTTCTATTAGTTAATAAAATTTCACCTTTTTAACTTGAAAAACTAGGGAGTTAGATCCATAGCATGAGCTCTTGATAGTGTTTATGTTCTTCTTTCCTAATATTTTGATTTCTTTGTATTATGTGTCAAGTGGCAACAGTAAAATGAACCCTGTTTAATTAATTGAAATTCTTTTAATCATGAGCACATTAAACATCAGTCCAAAATTTTGATAAGCTGATCCATTTCTCAAAATATTAGATAATTGCTTCCTAATATTTTTATTTCATTATGTATTTGTGAATACACAAGAATATTTCCACATACTCCCAAATCTGGAAGTGAATGATCTGTCCCTCCTACAAACAGATCTTATATAAGCATCACAGACAGAAATGAGCCTCACACCTTCCTTTTCTATTGTACTTGTTACATTTATATCTCAAACAAGAAATGATCAAAGGATAATTAAAAAAATGCAGGTTGTGTGATGTGTATACGATGCCAATATACAAGAGGGCCATGGAGAACCACGAACTGGTTACCAAATATTGTACTAAATTTTTCTCTATGTAAATGGTGCACTGACAAAATTCAAGCTAATTATTATATTGAGACATTTTATTCAAGTGTCTGCCCTGTAAGTTCAAATATGGGACAGTCAGTGTGAGCTTCAAAGGAATTAATACCAGAATGTTAGTTTAATAAGGATAGGTCTTAGCATAGGTAATCAACAAGAAGGTTCTGTTTAGTCTGCTGATATATATAGATATCACATCAACCTACACGAAATGAGCTCACTCAGGGACTCCAACATCCAATCATTAAGATGGGACATGAACTGTCCCCGTACCTGCTTCCCTACATTCACTTTCCATTTAACATTTCAGGAGAAATAGATATTGCAACACTTAAAAATACTGAAAACATTGACTAAATTTTACCACTGAAGTACTTTTGCTAACTGCTACTTTTTCTGTAAATTTTATGTAGAATAAGACATCTTATTGTAAATAGTAATTTGATTACATTTGGTGGCATGTTTAATGAGGGGGAAAGTGACATATTTAATGGGAACATTTGAAATTCATTGAAATGCCTTTAAGTGATCTTTGCTTTATACACTTAATTGGTAATACTATATTTTCCTAAAGGATATTGTGTACATCTTAAAGGCTGTGATATAGAAAATAATATGTAGGTGATACTAAATTTAAAGATATGAAATGTTTGGTTCAGTCTGTTTTAACCATAACATTGTAATGTCACAGCTATAATGAAAATTTTAATTTGGGAGAAATTTTTAACTGACTTTCACTGATTCTCAGATGTCATAATATTGATTTATAAACCATAAAGATGAAGTTATTTCCATTAGTCTATCATTGATTATTGGAAGAAAAATACAGTATCCATATCTCTGGACTCCATTACCAGTTTTATCACACAGAGAATGAAACCTTCTTATTAGTATATTACACCAGATTTTTATTTTCTGTTTTTAAGGCTTATGAAGAGATATAAGTTAACTACAATAGTTGTAGGTGAGTTTAAATATTAGATTATCACCATTTCCTTAGATAATTAGAGTAAATATCACTTACTGAGTGAGAGTTAAGATACTATGTTATTCATTTTTATAATCATTCATTCATTCAACAAATATCCATAACACACACTTTTTTCAAGAATGGCTGTATTAATTTAGATTCCCACCAAAAGTGTAAAAGAGTTCCCCTTTCTCCACACCTTTGCCAGAATTTGTTATTTTCTGTCTTTTTGATAATAGCCATTCTAAATGGAGTGAGATGACATCCCATTGTGGCTTTAATGGATAAAGAAAATGTGATATATTAACACAATGGAATACTATTCAGTCATGAAAAAGGAATGAAATTCTGTCATTTGGAGCAACATGGATGAGCCTGGAGGACATTATGTTAAGTTGAACAAGCCAGGCACAGAAAGACAAATACTGCATGATCTCACTCATACGTGGAATCTAAAGAAGTTGGTCTCATAGAAGCAGCAAGTAGAATAGTGGTTACCAGAGGCTGCAACAGAGAGAGGAAAGGAGCAAGGGGGAGGGTTGGTCAATGGGTACAAAGTTACAGTTACATACGAGGAATAAGTTTTAGTGTTCCATCTCACAATAGGGTGATTATAGTCAATAATAACATATTGTATATTTCAGTATATCTAGAAGAGAGGATTTTGAATGCTCTCACCACACAGAAATGACAAATGTTTGAGGCGATGGATATGCTAACTACCTTAACTTGATTATTACACACTGCATACATGCATCAAAACGTCACACTGTACCCCATAAATGTGTATAATTATGTTAATTAAAAATACAATAAATCTTAAAACATAACACAGACACATACAAAGAGTGAATCAATTAAAAGGATGGGAATATAAGATCCGGAAAGTGAGTGAGAACAGGATGGTGTCTTAGAAAAACCAAACAATGGTTTTGTTGTGGCTTGAGCATGATCTGGGGAGTGGCAGGATAAAATTGAAGATGTAGGAACCATATCATAAATGACTTTGTAAGCAGTGTCTGAGAGTTTGAATTTCATCCCAAAGTAAATGAAAACCCACTGTGATAGCTGGCCTCCAAGAGGGTGCCCAATGATCTTTGCTTCCTATTTCTCACACCCTTGTGTAGCACTCCACCTCCCACTCCTGTCAATGGAATCAGCACTGGCCTATGTAAGTAACAGAAAATGGAAGAAGTGGTAAGGTAAGTTCTGAGATTAGGTCATAAAAATCAGCCAGTGAAGAATTCTGCCTTGCTTTCTTGAGTCACTCACTCTAGTATAAGCTAGCCACCATGTTGTAAGAACACTCAAACAGCCCCATGGAGAAAAAACAACTTGTCATAAGCAACTTGACAGCCACTAAGTGAGTCTCCTTAGAAATGGATCCTCTAGCCTAGGTCAAGCCTTCATAAAACTGCAGCTACAGCCAATATGTCAGCATAACCTCATGAAAGACTTCAAGCCATAGCCACCCAGCCAATCCACTCCAGAACTATGTACCCACAGAAACTGAGAAAAAAAAAATCATTTCTGTTAACATTTAGCAACTAAGTTTTGGTGTGGATTCTTACATAGCCATTAGTTAATCAATTAACCTACAAAAGGTTTTTTTTTTTTTTTTTTTTTTTTTTGTCCTTTTTGTGACCAGTAAGGGGATCGCAACCCTTGGCTTGGTGTCGCCCGCACCGTGCTCAGCCTGTGAGCGCACTGGCCATCCCTATATAGGATCCGAACCTGCGGCCTCAGCGCTCCCAGTGCCGCACTCTCCCGAGTGCGCCATGTGCTCGGCCCCCTACAAAAGGTTTTTAAACAGATGAGACAATGAGATATTTAAACAGAGAGTTCCATGATCAGATTTTGACTTCAGAAAAATTTCTTTGGCTACATTGTGTTGAAAGACTGCAAAAACAGGGTATCAGGAAACTATCTTGATATTCAGGCAAGAGGTGATGATGCTCCAAACTAGGGTACATGTTTAGTATTGCATTAACTTTCATTGCTACACTTACACTTACTGCTTTTTCTCTTTAAATAGGAATTGTTTCCAGAAAAACTTTAGAAGTATAACAAATGAAAGTTTAAAATAATTATTGCCTAGCCTTCTCAATTAATTTAACACTCAAAAACAACATGGAGTTCTAAAACTGCAAGTAAGTTATAAGTTTTATTCACTCAACCATTATCGCTTAAAGCTTTGCCAAGTGAGAATAAAGTCCAGTGCTTTTCTGTCTCCTGAAATTGATGTCATCTATTCAGCAGACTCTAACAAATAGCCACGACAGTGCTAACACATAGTGACCCTGCCACCTCAGCTCCACAATGACTTCGAAAACTCTGCTGTTGTAGAGTGCAATAACCACACTCAGCAGCAATTTCCAAAATGACATACTTTCCTTTGCCAGGTCGGTAGCAGATGCAACAAAATTTGCCAAAGCATGAGAGAGTAAAGTACAGCTTGTTTCCTTACTTTCCCTACAATTATCTGTATTGCTTGAAAGACAGACTCCGCTCACTACTCTTTATGACAAATATCTATTTTCCCTGACTACCAATGTGTATGACATTTGCATAAATCCCATATGGGATATGCATAAATCCAGAATTCTTTTTTAAAGAGAAGTTTGTTTTATTGAGAGCTTGCTTTATGCTTTTTACAAACTTACTAACACCTCTGCTATGATTAACCCTCCTCTTCATATTTAAACAACAGTTCCAAGATGTTATGAATTCTCTTTCAATAGGCAGGATGAGAATATGTTTATTGTTTTAAGGGAGGTTAGAAGTAAATTGGGAAACTAGAGGAACATAAAGCTGAATATTAAATGCACTTTAGTTTTTTACCTAAAAACAAAGACTTTCTTAATAATTCCAAAATGCACAGCTTCCAAACCAGAGGTGTCCCAGATCTCTTTCATTATATGCAGGTCTAAAATTCCACCTACT
Source organism: Galeopterus variegatus (assembly GCF_000696425.1). Classification (NCBI taxonomy): domain Eukaryota; kingdom Metazoa; phylum Chordata; class Mammalia; order Dermoptera; family Cynocephalidae; genus Galeopterus; species Galeopterus variegatus. The sequence continues at coordinate 125,479 of NW_007732184.1, forward strand.
CTGTTCCTTTCTTTCCTTCCCCCTTTCTCTCCCTTTCTCTCTGGTAATAGACACCAGACAATTGGAAAAAAAACTTAGCAATTACCTCATCCAAATGACTTATATTCACAAAGAAGTAAACTGAAACACAGATGGATAGAGTGTCCAGACTAATGTGACACACCTTAGTGTCAAGGCTAAGTCTACAATTCATCGTTTCCTAAACCTTTTAAAATCTTTTTTTCCAATTCCTGTTGCAACTTTCATAATACAGGCAACTATCATCTCTAGTCTGAACAAATTCCACCATTTTCTTACCTCAATTTATGGCCCAGTCAATTCTCTGACTGCACTATTAGTAGAGTCACCTTTTGAATATATAAATCTGAATGCCAGTCCCTTCTTAATACTCTCTAATAACTCCTCAGTGCTCTCAAGATAAATTCCAAATTCATTGACTTGACTTAAAAAGACCCTTTATTTATTTATATCCAAATTATTCCATTTTCTTCTTCCTCAACTTTGAAAATGAATAAATAACCATAGTGGTTAATATTTATCGAGTGCCTACTCCAACAAAGGGTTAGCTAAATCCCCAGCAGGTATGAAGCTAAGGTCTTTAGAGCTCTCACTGAGTGAGGGAGCAGAGGAGAGTAGTCAAGTAAGTGATCTGTGATGTCACTCAGTATAGACTACGCTCCACGCTCAGCCTATTATTAGCTGTTACTTCTCTTGCCCCAGTAGCCTCACCTGCTGAGGGGAGTGAAATAAATTAGTGCCTATAAAACCTGACATAAAGTGAGCATTTAATATGCTTTACCTATTAATCCTTCACATAACTCTATGAGGAGATTACTTTTATTATCCCTACTTTACACTTGAGAAAATTATTAATGGAACATTTCAAAATCTTGACAGAACCAAGGATGCACACCTGGTTATATTGGTGTATGGCTGCTATGAGTTATTGTTATGTGATTGATAGGGCATGATTATCCTGCTGATGGTAAAACTGCCCAGCAAATAAACACAGACAAGAGGCAGGTACTAAGAGCAGCCCTAAGAAGAAGGGTAAAGGACATTCTCTTTATTTGTCCTATAATTATTATGCCCTAGCACGAAACTCGCCCAAAGTTGGTAGATATTGTGTAAGTTTGATCCTCTGGGAAGCAGATACTAAGCCAAAGTGAAGAGTGTAAAATGTCTTGGAAAGTTATCTCTGTGAAGAAACAGAAGGGCTCAGGGCTGAGTGGGAGGAAGTGCCAGACTGCAACGCAGATCTGACAAAGTCTCTGCCAGCCCAACAGAGAACCGCAGAGAAAAGATTACCTTCTAGAAGTCCTCCATTAAAAGGAAATAGCTAGGGCCGGCCTGGTGGCGCACTGGAGAGTGCGCCGCTTGGGAGCGCAGCGCCCCGCCAAGGGTTCGGATCCCATGTGGAGACCGGTTCCCGCTCACTGGCTGACCGCGGTGCGGGCGCAACACCGAGGGTTGCGATCCCGTTGCCGCTCAGTAAAGAAGACAAAAAGGAAAAAAAAAAAAAGGAAATAGCTAGGGCCGGCCGGGTGGCGCACTGGAGAGTGCGCCGCTTGGGAGCGCAGCGCCCCGCCAAGGGTTCGGATCCCATGTGGAGACCGGTTCCCGCTCACTGGCTGACCGCGGTGCGGGCGCAACACCGAGGGTTGCGATCCCGTTGCCGGTCAGTAAAGAAGACAAAAAGGAAAAAAAAAAAAAGGAAATAGCTAGGTTCTTGTACCACATTCTTGCTTAGTCATTGACTTAGGCTACTCTGAAGATAATTTGATCACAACTCAACCTGAGGTGAACCTGCAGGAGTTCACAGATGGTCCTCACAGATGGACAACATATCCTTTCTTGAAGGCAGAGCTGATCCATGCATCTCTGTAGTGTCTGCCACATACGGTGAGAGCCACTTGATTGTCAGCCAGGAGCAGGAAAGGAAGGCTAGACTTACATCAAGATGTTTTTACCCTGGGGTTCCATATGGAATTGGAGAATCAGTAAAAATATGGGGAATTATACTGAACTCTGGGTTTGTTTCACAGTTTTTTGATACTCAATTTTAGTAAAGTCTTTAAATTGTTGATGCTTTCTCAGCACTGGAGAATCAACCAGAGTGTCTTATAACCACATTTGGGTCAAAATATTAAAAAGGAAGCAGCAGCACTGGAGGTCAGGATAGGAAAGGGAAAACAAGGGACTGGCAAAGCATGTTCTGAATATCAAAGCTTTGACCAGTAAGTAACACCTTTCACTTCTGTTGATATTTCATTGAGAGCACATCACATGGGCAACACCTAGTTCAGTCTTATGGGCAGGTATAATCCTCCCACATAGAAGGGTAGCACATAATGGTGAATAACACATATCATGACAAAACCCAAGGGCAGCCAACCTCACTGGCTCTGGGTATCAGCACCACTGTCAGGCTTTACCTCCGATAAGGAAATTGTTTTATTTCAGGCCAATCTTAAATCTTGATTTATATCAACTATAGAAACAGGGCTTTCCAAAGAACTATCAAGAGAAAACCCATTTTAAAATTTTTAATTTGTCAAATTATTGTCCCTTATAATTCAATAAACTGGAACATCTTGAGATTGCCTCTGTATGCTGTAGATTATAGATATCTATATATTGGATCATGAATCCTGTGTGTGATGTAAATTATAGATATCTCTATATTGGGAGTATCATTATCATTATATGATTTAATAATTTTGAAAAGTTAAAAGGATTATACAAAGATGGACTGTTATCATTGTTTTTACATTGTAATTGTCATTGACTACTGCTATGTGTTAAATATATCCCCCCAAAAGTTCATGTGTTGGAAACTTGATACCCATTATAACAGTGTTGAGAGGGTGGAAAATCCAATTATGGTATTTGAAAGGTGGGGCCTTTAAGAGGTGATTGGAACATGAGGACTATGCTCTCATAAACTGGTTAATCCATTCATGGAGTTATCATGGATGTAGACTGGTGGATTTATAAGGACAGCACACAAAAGAGCTCTTGCCATTCTCACTATGTGATACCCTGGTTGCCACAGGACCCTGTAGCGAGTTCCCACCCAGCAGAAGGGCCTTACCAGATGCACCCCCTGGACCATGGACTTCCTAGCCTTTGAAACTGTAAGAAATAAATTTTGCTTCTTCATAAATTATCCAACTTCAGGTATTCTAAATGACAGAAAACAAACTAATACAACTACCCTTTCTTCTGAACCCAAATGGCCTTTTTAGATTCCCAAGTCCTTGCAGACTGTAATCCTCTCTACATATACATCATTTTTTAAAAGATACAGAAAGAAGAGCAGTACTAGAGAATATTAAGGAACTCTCAATAAAAATAAATACATAATTTTTTAAATCTGTAAAAGGAGAAAAGGGGCTTCATATAGATTAATTGAATTCTTATCAATGGACGACACTCACTTTAATTTAAAATTATCTTTATTTTCCATTTGGTACATGATACATGAAAATTGTAAAAGAATGAAAATAATTTTTATAATGTGAAATAATTACTGAGAAATAAATGTGATGTCCAAAATATAAAGCTTCATAGCATGAGTATCCTTCCATTAAAATGTAAGTAACATTCTAGGAAACATTAGGGTCCTAATTACAATATGATGGACTACAAATTTATCTAGAAAATAGCACACTTGAGAAATACATAATATTCATTGGAACAGCCAAAAATAAAAAAAATCACACACACACACACACACACACACACACAAATATGGCATGTTATATTTCTATCTGTCATAAATAATACCAAGGCAGAAGATGGGATACTTTGAAAATGAGCTAATCTTATTTATAATTTTGGTTTGTATGTAATTCAGTAAAGAAATGTGTATATTTCCATGAAAATGGTTTTTTAATTGAAATCAGATGAATAAATTATTTATTTTTATTTTTTTTGACAGTCAAAAATTCAAGAGGTCTGTAATAGCAAATCATTGGTCAGATTGATGTTTGGTCTTATGGCATTATGCAGCCCCAGAAATATAAATATTAATGATGTAGTACATTATATCATGTACACACATTTCTTCACTGAATTACACATGACAATATATTTCCCCAAAGAAATACAGATAGTTGTGTTGGGATCATAGTCTAGCATTGACTCACATATCTAGAGAGTTTTCTAGCAACTTAATCATCTGGGGTGCCATCATATCCACTGAGTAAACACAAAGATTGGAGATGTCCAATTAGACTCAAACAAATCATAAATTTTACCCCATTTCAAGCCATATGGATGATTTCAAGGATATATGAGGGTACTTCAAAAACTTCATGGAAAGATTTGTATTCTCTTTTAATTCTATTTTTACCCGAACTTTTTGAAGTACTCTTGTATGTAATCAAACAGCACAAAGCAGGGAAAGATGCAGAATGACTAACACAACTTTCTTATCACATCAGGACACATTGGCTCAGAATAACAAATGAAGATTTTGAGGAATACGTGCAGTGATGTTGCTTACACGAAACGAAGCTATTTTGCCATGAAATATTTCCATTTTTTACCAGAACAGTGAGATACTGTACATGACATTTCCAGGGGGCCATGACACATAAATCCATAGATCCTACATTTGTTTATTTGTATTCCATAGGGTTTATGAACCCTAGACAGCAGTTCATAAACAAGGACTTTCCACTAGTATATACTGCTAGTGCTTGCCAGGTGGTCTGTCACTAATGTATTTCAAGGCAATTTCCTCCTAGAGCTGTTCTCAGTTAAGGCAGGACTGAAGGCCTGCTACTAACCATTTCCTTCCCATCTTTACTATAGTAATGATAAAATAAACAGCAACTATGAAAAATAAGAAGCAGAACCTGGCCATGAGGAAGATGTCTGGAGTGGTCTGAACTGTTTACTGAGACTTACAAATTCAGTGAAGAGGAAAAAAGATGAGGAGGAGGAGGAGAGTAACTTAATGAGAACAAAGAAAAATAGATAGTGGAAGTAACAGGGAAAGTGAAAAACAAAAGAAAGAATCCAGGAGTGACAGGAAAAGTGAAAGAAGGGAGAGGTTAAAGACACAAAGAAGAGAAATTAATTAATGGACTGTTTTTGTTTCTCACTGATGTTGTAACAAATTACCAGAAACTCAGTGTCTTCAAACAACAGAAATTTATTCTCTTATAGTTATGCAGGTTGAAAGTCCAAAATGAGTCTGTCCAGGCTCAAATCATGGTATTGGCAAGACTGGTTCCTTCCAGAGGCTCCTGGCCATCTCTTTCAACTTCTGGTTGTTGCCAACATTCCTAGGCTTGTGGCTGCATCACTACAAATTCTGCTTCTGTTTTCATGCTACTTTCTCCTCTTCTATAGTCAAATCTTCATAATTATTCCTCCCTCTTATAAGGACACTTGTGATTAGCTTTAGGACAGATTTGGATAATTCAGGATAATTTAACCATTTCAAAACCCTTAATCTAATCATATCTGCAAATTCCCTTTTTTTCAAATAAGGTAACATTCACAGGTTCCTGAGATTAGAACCCAGATATCTTTGGGCACCATTATTCAGCCTACCACATGGTGCAAGCTTCAAGATGCACAATGGTTCTTTCTTGTCTCACTATAAATACATGACCATAAATGACAAATGGTGTTCCCTACTGCTCTGCAATACCACTACACTGTATACTTACTTACTCTGATACGATCTGAAATAAGTATTTCACACCTTCTCCTTTGTCCAGTGATGCCTTCACCTTCAGCCCCACCTCCTTACCACTCACTCTCTCCTCCCAAATGATGACCTTGATAAATAGATTCAGCCTAGGACTCCCTCATTTTTATCAAAAAATTTACCTACCTACCTGAAACTAGATTTTTCTCCATCCGCTCCCTTTTTTATAACAAATGAAATTCCCTTGCTCACATCAAAGTTGTGACTCACCATTTTTGCTCTAGCTCCTATCATGGCTCGCCTTCCAATGAACTTGGCTCTTGCAATTATGCCGCCTCTCCTGAATCACAAGTTTCTTTCTATTGTATCAATTCTAGCAGCACATATATTCTCAAATCTTCACACTTTATAAAACACTGTGTTGAGCCACATTCTCCTCCAGCTATCATTCCTCTTCTTGATGTCTTTTGACAATAAAACGTATCTGAAGAATTGTTTATTGTCTTGTCTCCTGTCCTTCACCTCTCATTCTCTCCTCAAGAATCTCCATCATTCAATTGAAATAGCTCTAATAACAATGACACCCTCCATACTAACTTCAACAGCTATCTCACTGTCTTAATTTTACTAGACCTCTCAGCTAAATAGCTATTCGCTTTTTCAGGTACTGAATATTAATGGCCAGTGCTGACCTCCCTTCTAAACTCCAAACTCATGTATCCAGCTGCCAATCAGACATCCCTACCTGCATGTTGAATAAGCATCTCAAATTTATCATGGCTAAAACTTAACGCTGGATTGCAACTTTATTTTTATCTTAAAAGTATTGCTTTTTCATTCTCCTCTATTTAGTAAGAAATATGACAAAGTTACTCAAGTAAACAAAAAGACTAGGAGTTATTCTTCTCCTTTCTTTTATTTACCTCCCACATCAAAAAAATTAAAAAGTCTTAGTGGTTCTACCCCAAAATGTATTCTCAATCTGTTTCCTTACTATCGCCTTAAAGTCAAGCCACCATTATCTCTCACGTACATTATTTGAGTTACCTACTAGATAATATCCCTTCTTCCACCCTTACATGTGTCCACCAACAACCAGTATGGTTTAGGTTTTTGTTAAAAATCTAAATTGGGTAAGTTGCTCCCATGTTTCACAACCATGAAAGGCTTCCTATATAACCTACATGAGGCTCCTGATTGGTTCCTCTCTCTCTTTTTTTTTAAATTGTAGCATAGTTAATTGTACATTTCTGTGGGGTACAGAGTTGAATATCTGTGTGCAATATGTGATGCTCAAATCAGGATAATTAGTATATTCAAAATTATACAAAGTTTCCAACCTCATCTGCCACTGTTCTTTCCCATGATAATTCAACCACATCCGCAATAATGAAACTTAGTCCACTTCTCAATGTAGGACTTGAGTTTATTCTTCCCTGTGAATGTACATTGAACTTCTCTTTATCTTTTCATGGCTAGACCCTTCCTTCTACACAAATCTCTGTCACTTCCTCAGGGGAAGCCTCTTTGCCCATCTGATATAAAAGTACCCACCCAAATAGGCACTATCTGATATATCACCCTGTCTTATTATTCATCAAAGCTCTTATTACTAGCTAAAACTAATATTACTTTTCAAACCATTGATTATCTCTTCTCAATGGCATACAAGCTCTCTGAGAACAGGTTCCTAATATATACTATTCATTGCTATGGCCCCAGAACCTAAACCAGTGTCTGTCACAAAATAGGTGATTAATATATATTTCATGAAATGGATGAATGAAAAATGAGGAGGCTTTGGCAAATGATATACTGAGAGCAGCTGAAGAAATTAGCCTAAGATAGAAATATAGCAGCTTTCTTCTTTTACTATGCTACCTTGTTAGTGTAGATAAGCTGGTAGATGAGGGAAGTTACGAAATTTAAGAGAAGTCCTCTGGATGGTCACGTGTTAGGGAAGAAAAAGTTGCAGTAAGAGTTTGAGAAGAATGAGAAAGGTTTGAAATAGCCACTGTGAAGAATAATCAAAAAGGTAGTTATACTTATGTAGAAGACACCTAAAGATATAGAAATTGTGAGGTCCAGTTAGATTTGAAGACCATAAGTTTGTAGGGTATCATTGTCAATGATTGTGTGATAACTTCCATTAATGTAGGAGTACAGGTGGCAGGCAAGCGAGTAAAGTCAAGGGTATGAACTCAAGATGTAATTTTACACGTCAAGTTAATAAAAAGTCAAGATCCGAAGAGTACAGATTTGATATGAGATTCAGTAATATGAAAGAGCCTGAAGATTAGCTTGATTAAAATAATACCCCAAAATAGACAAAAATTACAAGATCCAAAGAACTTAATGAGGGTAAAAAATAGATAAGTGCAGCAATACTGGTAGAATTCAAAAATAAAATGAAGGAAGGAATGAAGGAAAGGTGAGAGGGAGGAAAGAAGAAAAAAGAGGTCAACAAGTTGAAAATCTGAATTCATGATTTCAGATGTGGAGCATTTCCTGTTAACAACAATGTTCAGATTGTGACCTTAGAAGTTTGAGCTGAGGAAAAATGAAGATGAAGCCTTTTGGAATTCTATTGAGAGGTTAAGGGATTAGGAATGCCATCCTGTGATCGCCGTGATTTTATTTTCCTCTACCACATCCCAGCATATGCTACTAGAAAGCCAGGCATATGGAACTTGCAAAACATTTATTCACTAAATAAATAAATTATTAAAATTAGTGATAGATGAGTAGAATGAAATGTGAGTGCATCGTAAGATTGTGAACAAATAGCCAAGATTTCTGTATGAAAAAGGTTACAGCAATGAGGAGAAACAGACAGTGACAAAGCTGGATTACAGAGCACTTTATGTAGTTTGAACTGAATTCTTTTGTGTCTATAAATGTATCTATGCTAATAAATGCTTGTAATGTCTTTTCCAAGTAATTTTGACCTAATATGCCCTTCACTTTCCCTTACCTCAGTTTTAATCTTACAGATCTCAAACTGGTAAACTGTGGGCCTAATTCAATATACATGGATAGGAGGGTAGGGAATGTTTCTTTCTTTCTTTCTTTTTTTTTTTTCTTTTCCTTTTTTTTGGGGGGGGGGGTAGGGTGATATTCCACGGAGCACAAAATAATGATGTAAATTTCCATACTTATTAGTAAGGAGGTTTGACATGATAAATCCATATTTTTGGCTTTTGTTGCAGAAAGAAAATACCTGGCATCCCTGGTCCCACATTCCAGCATGGTAACTGTTGGTAGAGCTGGGCAGTGGCTGCTTTATTTGGATAGCGCTTTCAAACTCCAGTCCCAACTATGTCTATTTCATTCATTTTCACCCTGTTCCAGGCATTTGATTTTAGCTTCCCTGAATCAAAGCTTCAAAAGCAACTACTTAGCCTTACACCAATTTCTTCTACCACCAAGAACTAAATGCACTTCCATAGCTCTTCATGAAAAGCGTTCTGCTGTTTATGTAAAGTTTCATTTCCAGAAGAACAACTTGTTACTTTATTGACTTGAATTAGTACCTTATTATGATGATACTCCATTCTATCAGGAAAGGAATACAGACTAAAGATAATGTTAGGTTAGAATCTGTTACACAGCACTTGAAAAAACCATAAATTATTTAGCAAACTACATCATGCATTCTTGTATAATACCATTGTGGGGTTTTTGTTTTGTTTTGTTTTTAATGTGCAGGTCATATGGTGGAAAGATAAGTACATGTTAAATAGTCCTGTCTATGAAGCAAACATGTAAAACTTGAGTTCTGGTGTGCTGTAGTAGGACCTGGTCTTAACTTTGGTGTTGCTCCAAATTCAGACTAAATTTTAACCTTTGCCCTTTGCTCATGTTATGACACTTCACTTTGTATGCTGACTCTGTGCTATCTGTCTGTACTGATGTTTCTAAGCACACTGGATGGTTAGGCCTCACTGCTTCAGGTTGCATGTGCACAATGACTGAATTCATTAAGTATGAGAATTGATAAACTGCCCAATCACACCTGTAAGATATTCAAGCTCAGAATGAGTCACAGAGGATTAATATAAAATTCACATATATTCTAAGCTTACAGAGCACATTTTGTGTTTTTCTTTGTTATAGTTTGCTTAGAAATGCATGTTGACATGTGAATTAAAAGTCAAACATTCTTTCAAAATAATACAGATTTCAGTTATATATTCAGAAATAAATCTAAATGAATGTTTTTAAAACTTAGACCCTGCAATTTTAAAAGGATTTTCAATGAACGTTCTTAAAATGTATTTTTCTTTAAAAACTTGTAGACATTCACTACATATCAGACAAATATCACAGACATATCAGACAAAATAGATTTCAGAGAAAATGTATTATCAGATATAAAGTTATTACATAGGGGCACTAGGAAACTTTTGGGCTGGTATGTGTTAATTATCTTAACTGTGGTGATAGTTTTATGATTACATAAACAAATCAAAATTTGTCAAATTTCACAGTTTTAATATGTGCATTATATTGTATGTCCTCAATCAACCTGTTAAAAACCACCAAAAAAGGAAAAGATAGATTAAAGCAATATGTTTTGATGCTGACAGGAATTATCCGCTATAGATTTAGAAACTGATGATAAAATGGGAGACAATTACTGGAGTGATGCCCTTGAGTAAGCTTAAATTTTTTAGTTTATTCGTATTTTACATCCATTTCTCTGTTCGCATTGACCTTTCTCCATGACCATTACCACCACTCTAGTCCAAGCTTCTACCATCTCTTTTTTTAAATTTTTCCCCCAATGGCTTTATTGATGTATAGTTATCATAAATTGCATATATTAAAAGTGTACTGTTAGATAAGTTTTGGCATATGTCTATACCCATGAACCCATCACCACAATCAAGATACAAAACACACCCATAATCCTCACAAATTTCTCATGACCCTTTAGAATCCTTCTATTTTACCTCTCTCAGCCCTATTCTCAGGTAAGCACTGATATGCTCTCTGTCAGTATGAATTAGTTTTCAATTTTTTGGATTTTACTTGGCATAATCATTTTGAGACTCATCCATTGGTGCTGAGAGTATCACTAGTTCATTCCTTTCTATTGTTGAGTAGTATTCCATTATACGGATATGTCACAACTTGTTCATTCATTCATGTGCTGATGAAAATATGGATTGTTCCCAGTTTTGGGCTATTGCAAACAAGCTTGCTAAAAGTTTTTATTTTTTTTTAATAAAGCATTCAAAGCATACAATTTAATGAGTCTCGATGGATGTATACACCCATGAAACCATGGTCATAATCAAAATACAGAACATTTCTATCACCCTCAAAAGTTTCCTCAGGGCCCTCTGCAGTCCAGCCCTCCCTTCATCACCATCCCCAAGCAGCTACTAATCTGTTTTATGGTTAGTTTGCATGTTCAAGATTTTTATATGAATTAAATCATGCAGTATGTTTGCTTTTGTGCTTGTCTTTTACTCAGAATAATTTTATTTATTTTTTTATTGAAACATAATTGCGTGTACATATCTCTGGGGTACCGTGTTAAATATCACTACCTGTGTGCAATATGTTATGCTCAAATCAGGATAATTAGTATATTCAATCTCACAAATTGCAATCATTTTTTGTGACCCTTTACCAGTTTCTCACTAACCCCTTTCCCCTACTCCCTTTCTCACTTCTGTGGGCCTCAGTTCTGTTCCCTCTTTCGAAAGTTCAATAAATTGCTGTGATTGTTGTATCTTTCTTCCTTCCTTCCTTCCTTTATTTATTTATTTTTACCATCTCTTTTTTGGAATGCTTAAATCCTTTGCTCTTAGAATGCTATGGTTTGAATGTTCCTCCAGTGCTCATGTGGAAGTTTAATCCCCAATGTGGCAGTGTTGAGAGGTGGGGTCTTTAGGAGGTGGTTAGATTATGAGGGCCCTGCCCTCATGAATGGATTAATCTATTAATGGGTTAATGGCTTGTTGGGTTATCACAGGACTGGCACTAACGGTTTTACAAGAAGAGGAAGAAAGCATGTGGGAAATGCACTCCTGCTCAGTCTTCACTCTGTGATACCCTCCATTGTCATGAGACTCTATAGAGAGTCCCCAACAAGAAGAAAGCTCTCACCAGTTGTACCCCCTCAACCTTGGACTTCCCAGCTTCCAAACTTAAGAAATAAATGTTTTCTCTATAAATTACCACATTCCAGGTATTCTGTTATAAGCAACAGAAAATGGACTAATACATAGAATAAAAACAAAACTCCTAAAAATGGTCTTCAGGACTATCCATGATCAGATTCCTGCCTATTGATCCATCTTTATTCAGAACAAGTCGCTATTAGTCTCTCTTTCCAATCTATACTGAGGTGCTTTCAGTTTCCTGGAGTGGGTAAAACAAAGTATCACAAAACAATGCTGGCTTAGAACAATAGAAACTTGTTGTATTACACTTGTGGTGACCAGCAGTCCAAAATCAGTTTCCACAGGGCCATGCTCCCTCTGAAGGTGTAAGGGAAGGATCTATTCCAGGTCTCTCTCCTATCTTCTGGTAGCCTCCAGCATTGTCTGGCTTAAAGATGGCTGTGTTCTCCTATGCCTCTTCATATAGATTTCCCTCTGTGCATGTCTGTGTTCACATTTCCCCTTCTTATAAGGACACCAGTCATATTGGAGTAGAATCTACCCTAATGACCTCCTTTTAACTTTCTCAAACCTGCAAAGACCTTATTTCCAAAGAAGGTCACATTCTGGGGTTCTGGGGATTAAGATTTCAGCATATCTTTTTGGGGTGACACAGTTCAACCTATAACAGTGCCTATGTTTGTTGAACTCCATCTCACCAATGGGTCTTTATGTGGCTCTTTCACCTGGCCAGATCTATCCCTTACTCCTTCAAATGATAACTCCTATAAAAATCTTCAGATCTAAACTCAAGGGTCACCTCTTCAAGGAGCCTTCCTTGACTTGCTTTATTATTTCAAATCCTCCTATTGCAGATTTTCCTAGTCTTGAAAATCACTCCTTCATAGCACTTATTAGAGCTGAAATTTTCCACTGAGGATTACTTAAATATGTCTATTTTCCTCCAGTAAACTGTTCACTCCATGAAGATAGGTGATGTGTCTGCTTTTCTTGCTACTTTATCCCCATCACTTTGCAGAGTCCAGGGAACACAGTACATTATCAATAAATATTTGTTACATAATGAATAAGCTTATTTTTAACTAAATAAGTTACTCATTAATGACTTCAAGTGACATAAAGGATTTAAAAGATAATTTTATTACTGCTGTAAGAGAGCAGAAGAGTCATAAAAATCCAGTAATTTTATTTATTTATTTATTTGACCTAGGTAATTTAAGTAGAACTTTAACAAATTTTATGCTGTGGTAAATTGAACATATAAAGTAATCTATTTTAACTTTTTAAATAAGTTTAATTTTGTTCTAATGAGTAAATCAATTTGAAAAGTTAAGTGTAAAATCAATTTTGTAATAGTCTTCAAAAAACATAAATAGATAATATTTTCTCTTTTCCTGGTTGTGACAAATAGTGAAATTAGTCTTGGATATGTTTCTCCTTTAGTCTAATTCTAATTAGAGCCTTCCACATTCTTTTGCACACTGTTGCCTTAGAATAAACTACAAAAGACCTATAAGATCTTGTTTCTTAACCATGAATGTACACACACATAGCACATAACATGCAAGTTACTTACATATTTTTTGTGGCAGAACCGATTGATATTTTGAGCTTTATTAGCAAGCAAATTTGGTTTAATTAATCCCTAATGAAATGCCAGTATTAGCAGGATAGCTTCAATCTTTTATACGCCTTCATATACACTGCTAAGTTTCAATTTGACAAGCAATGCTGACAACTTTTTTCAGCAGCCAATCCGATATTGTCAATTTGGACTCAGAATTAATTATTTTTATGTAATTATTTTAAATCCACAAAATTGAAGAAAGAAGTTATGGTTAGAACATCACAGAATCCTTTCCTAGATTTGAAGTTAGAATATTCTGACATTTTTTTTTTTTTTTTGTCTTTTTTCGTGACCGGCAACGGATCGCAACCCTCAGTGTC
>NW_007732185.1:0-554 GCF_000696425.1 Galeopterus variegatus
TCAGATTGGAAATGCCAAAGTCAAACTATCCCTCTTTGCAGATGATATGATCCTATATACAGAAAATCCTAAAGACTCTACCAAAAAACTTTTAGAACTGATAAATAATTTTAGTAAAGTCGTAAGATACAAAATCAACGTGAAAAAAAATCAGTAGCATATTTATTCTCCAATGATGAACTAGCAGAAAAAGATAGCAAGCCCATTTACAATAGTCATCAAAAACATAATATTCATACAAATAAATTTAACTAAGCGTGTGACATATCCATACAATGATAACTACAAGTCACTGCTCAAAGAAATTAGAGGACACAAAAAGATGGAAAGATATTCCATGCTTGTGGATTGGAAGAATTTTCATTGTGAAAATAGCCATACTACCCATAGCAACCTACAGATTCAGAGCAACCCCCAGAAAAATACCAATGACATTCTTCTCAGAAATAGAAAAAACAATCCTAACATTCATACGGAACAACGAAAGACCCCAAACAACCAAAGCAATCTGGAGTAAAAAAATAAAGCCAGAGTATTGTATTAACTGACCTCAA
>NW_007732185.1:950-2389 GCF_000696425.1 Galeopterus variegatus
TGTAACCAATCTAAATGTCCATTGATGGATGGCTGGATAAGGAAAATGTGGTATATATACACAATGGACTACTACTCTGCCATAAAAAAGAATGAAATTCTGCCATGTGCAGCAACATGGATGAACTTAGAGAAAATTATGTTATGTGAATTAAGCCAGGCACAGAAAGAGAAATATCACATGTCCTCAGTCATAAGTGGGAGCTAAAAAATAAATAAACAAAATTTTAAAAAGAAATAAAGATATGACAATCATAATAACACATTGAACTTTCAAAATGAGAGAAAAGAACTGAGATTACCAGAGGTGGGGAAGGGGGAGGAAGTGGGGTTGTTAGTGAAAAATTGATAAAGGGCCACAAAAAAATGGTTATATTGTATAATGTTGAATATACCAATTATCCTCATTTGAGCATCACATATTGCACACAGGTATTGATATTCAACACAGTACCCTACAGATATGTACAATCAACTATGTTTCAATAAAAAATAGATGAGTAAAAAAAATTACTCATTTATTTCTTCTAGTTTTAAATCACTTTTGAATAATGCCAAAATCAGTAAATTATTGGAGTCAAAAATGCTGTTAATTTTACAATAAATAATACAACCTTAAACTAACATCACCATTCTTAGCATATTAAAGGAGACACATATATAATATTTTCAGCCTTTTTTGTAAAAATATTTAACTCATACCATCAAATAAAATTAATATGCATCACTAAAGACATTTTAACTGACTCTCTAGCTCCCTGGATGGACACAAAAATCATCTCTAGTATTCTGGAAGTCACACAGTGGATATCAATTTAAATTAAGGATAATATGCATTTATGTACTACTCTAAAAGTGTAAAAATTCTGATGAAAACTAATTACTTTCTAAATGTATTTGAACTAACTATTTTTAACTTGGAACAAACATACAAAAATCTTATTTTATGCCCTAATGAGCACAGTTTTACACTCTGCTGTTTGGAAACTGATCTTACTCCATCCCAGATAAGTAGATTCTCTGCAGTCCTACCCCACAGAAAGAAAGATANTTTGAAAAGGCACCAGAAACATACAGTAGGGGAAAAGACTGCCTCTTCAATAAATAGTGCTGAGAAAACTGGCCATCCATAAGTAGAGGAATGAAATTAGACCCGTATCTCTAGCCATATACCAAAATCAACTCAAAATAGATTTAAAAACTTAAACGTAAGACCCCAAACTATAAAATTCCTAAGAAAACATGGGGAAAACACTTCAGTAAGTAGGTCTGGGCAAAGACATTATGAATAAGACCTCAAAAGCACAGGCAAACAAAAGAAAAAATAAATAGGATTATATGAAACTACAAAGCTTCTGCACAGCAAAAGGAACAATTAACACAGTGAAAAGACAACCTACAGAATGGGAGAAAATATTTTCAAAACATGCATCCAACAAG
>NW_007732185.1:4007-6109 GCF_000696425.1 Galeopterus variegatus
TATTCTGGAAGTCACACAGTGGATATCAATTTAAATTAAGGATAATATGCATTTATGTACTGCTCTAAAAGTGTAAAAATTCTGATGAAAACTAATTACTTTCTAAATGTATTTGAACTAACTATTTTTAACTTGGAACAAAAATACAAAAATCTTATTTTATGCCCTAATGAGCACAGTTTTACACTCTGCTGTTTGGAAACAGATCTTACTCCATCCCAGATAAGTAGATTCTCTGCAGTCCTACCCCACAGAAAGAAAGATAAATGCCCTTCATTCTTTTGAAAGGAAGACAACACAGACCCTTACCATAACCAAGTCCCCAACCTAGTGCTAACTGACAGGTTCCAGGCCACTGTAGCTAACAAAATAATTATCCCACACTATCCTTTCACTTCTTGTATAAATGCCAAATAGAGTGAAGACTCCAGTTCTGAGCTAAATGTGGCTCTATGATTCAGTTCTACCTGATGGAATGTAAAGGGAAGTGATACAAGCACCTTCCGGATATGTTCTCAAAGGAAGGGAGGATGACTCTTTCCTCTAGCTCGCTACTTTAAAGTAGGACATGGTGGAGAGCCATGTTGAAACACACAGTCAAGGGTAACATCCTTAAGGTTGAAGAGCAATGGCGGGAAAATCCCTGGCCCTCATGGAGTAGATCTACAGTACCTGGACCTTCTACTTATTGAGTGTGATGTGAGAGTGAAACAAACTTCCATATTACAGATGGGACTATATCCTAACAAAAATCCTAATTGTATCCTAACAGATTCTCTAAATTCACAGTTGTGTAATGGTAACTTATGTACTTGGCCTGAGTGGTAATTTCAGAAGAAGAGCAATTTCTTTTCTCTGTGGTTCTGGATGCTGTAAAGCATTCCTCTGAATCAGTAAGAGAGAAGTAATATACAAAACACCCATTACCTCTATATAGACCAACCCTAAAATAGATCAAATCCAAATAAATGACCCAGTTCCTAAATTTGGAAGAATATTGCATAATTTTCACCCGCACAATAAACACGTTTTTTTGGTGGAAATAAATTCTTGTGGGGACAAAAAATTATCATCTTATAAATCAGAAAGAGTATTAGATGCTGTTCATATTCAATAAATCTATCTGTGCTTCTCCTTCTTAGCCACCCTTGCAGTTAGGTTAAAGTCAAGTGACTGTGTGTTGGACAATGACAGCTCCCTTTTCCTCTGTCATGGCAGTTTTGGAAGACAGTTCTCAAGTCCATCTGTAAAATGGAGCCCATCAAAATCGATGCTGTAGTATGCCACCAAGATTCTTTCATCAGTGTTAGTGACAGCTCTCAAATGTGTTGCTCTCTGAGAATTTTTCAGGTTTAGCACTCATCCCCAGGGGTAGCACATATCTAATAACTGATCAACGTAGAAGTATAAAAGCCTGGCGCCTTTTTCCCAAAGTAAGACAACCCACATTATACAGAAGGAAGAGACTTAATCGTTTACCTGGATCACAATGAAAATTTCATCCAGTCCCAGCTGTATCTTTGTCTTGTACCACATCGGCACTGCAGACTTTAAATGTATCAAAGCTACTAAGGTTAGGTGATTAAAACTTCTCTCTCTGTCTTTCCCCTTCTCTCTGTGATGTTTCTTCATCAGGGCTTCCAATAATATTTATTTCAAACTGACATACATATGAAAGTGTTAGTAATATCAAGCACATTGTGAATCGCCATATATGACCAACACAATAAAAACTTGTTATTGTGGCCATAATCACTGAGTAATCATGTAGGAAAATGTTAATAATACCTCAGCAAATTAAAAAGAAAAGAAAAAATTTAGTTTCCCCATACCCCCTTGCAATCTTTTTCTCTCTNATCCTCTTACTGGTCATCTTTTTAAACAAATAAATAAATAATAAATAAATAAATAAATAAAACACAGGTGACAATTTTAAGCATTGGTGAATAGCGCTAAAGGGCATGTGGGTGTCTTGAACTATTCTTGAAGCTTTCCTAAAAGTTTGAAATTAGATCCAAATAATTAGTTAAAAAATTATTCTTACAGTTTTAAAATAAAAGAGGGCTTACTGATGATTCTATGCTACCAAACAAAATTTAAAA
>NW_007732185.1:7004-20384 GCF_000696425.1 Galeopterus variegatus
TCAAGCACATTGTGAATCGCCATATATGACCAACACAATAAATACTTGTTATTGTGGCCATAATCACTGAGTAATCATGTAGGAAAATGTTAATAATACCTCAGCAAATTAAAAAGAAAAGAAAAAATTTAGTTTCCCCATACCCCCTTGCAATCTTTTTCTCTCTTTTCTTGATAGATAGATAGATGATGAGTAGATATATACATACATGTACACGCACACATATAACTATATGTATATATAGAAAAGTTGATATATACATACATGTACACGCACACATATAACTATATGTATATATAGAAAAGTTGATATATACATACATGTACACACACATACATGTAAGTACATAAGCATGTAAAACTTAAAATTCTAGTTTTACTTGTCAAATAAAATGACATTATATATATATATGTGTGTACTTTTTTTAAATGTCATCTATTTGTGGAAAGGCAACTAGAACTTTTTCTTGAGCCTGGAATGTCAAGTTCTCCTTGTGTACAGTTTACATGAATAAGTTTAGGGTGAAGATTGAGAAACAAAGGGGGAGAACAGAGAGTGGCATATTACAATTGAAACACTGAAAGATACAAAGACATATCAAAAGCAGATTCTCAATTTGAGAAAATGGAAAAAGGATTGTCAACCAGGTAAAAACATTTCCATAAGAACTTTTCCTTTGTTAAGCCAAAATAAATTGGAAATGATTGGCATTAAACATCAATCAAGATTATAGTGGACATCAGTTATAATTGATACCTGCCAGAAATCAACATAATTGTTGGTACTATAAAAAGCTCTTCTTGTTATTTGCTTTCAGAATATATCACAAGTCTTCCTTCAGTTGAAATTTATGCATTTATACTAAAATAGCAAAGGTGACCTTAAGTTATTTTTATAATTTTTTTTTATATTTACTTTCTGGATCCCGCATCAAATCTTTATTGTATATTTCTTCAAAGATGAAAAAAGATTATGAAAAGCAACCAGTGAGCTTTAAGATAATCTATGTTCCTGCCGTACATGGTAGTGTCATTTTTCACACTATGTAATAATGTGTGAATTCTGCATTATTCCTCTTTTCATCACAAGTTTGTAATTGTTTCTTCTGAAAATAACAGCATAATTCATATTTTGATACTAATACTGTGAATATATGGAATGACTGAAACCAATGTTTTGGTTAAAAATAAAATTTGTGGCATTCTGTACTCAACCAATATTAAAATGGTTTGAAGAATAAATGGGTTTGTGGGGATAGACATTTTTATATGCTCTATGTGTTTGATTCAATGATTCTGACATGCAGGGTTCTGAGTGAGTTGTGGAACACAGGGGAGCAGCATGAGTTGTTTAAGCTTGGTGCTTAAGCTTAAGTGATGTATTTATAACCACATAAATTCCTTTTTATAAGGAGCAGCTCCAACAGGGCTTACTCAAAGTGATCATATTTCATATAAGACAATATAGAGTGTTGGAAAGGAGTTGAGACCAAAAGCTGGGCCAGAGAAAGTTTTTCTGAATTATCAGTTAGGAAAGCAGAAGAACAGAGAAAGATAGAAGTAAATAAGAAAAAAAAATTAAGAAAAACTAAAAAAGAAAAAGAGAAGATCTTATACTCAAAAGGCACTAAATAAATCTAGGGACAAAATAAGCAAGAGAGACAGACCTCTCTCTCACAATTTTGGTGGAGTCAGTGATTAAAATGACCCTCCTCAACTCATTGGATTCCTCCTTTCTCCCCTATGCACAAAACTTTAATGGTATTTTGAGCCAGTACCCAAATATTTAGCATTTTCTGGATCTCTTATCCACAGCACATGCCTGATTCTGCAAGACCACAAAAATCAAAATACAAAGCATTTTCATCACCACCAAAAATTGCCTTAAATCCTGTTTTCCTCACCCTAAAGGTGGCTTTTACCACCATGGATTAATTTTGCCTATTTCTGAACTTCACATAAATGGAATTACACAGTATGTACTATGTATCTGGTGGCTTTTCCCCCCTCTCTCAAAAGCATGTACCTATGTAACAGCACTGTTGTAGCCAATCTCCTAACAGGCCTACCCACTTGCAATAGCACAGACTGCTAACAACTGCTCCCTCCTCTACAGTATTGCACTTGACTGAGAGCATCTCACATTTAATGGCAACCTGTAGCCAATGTTTGACTAATGCAGGGTACAAAAGGCCAGCCTTCTTGCCTCTAGTTGAGAATAGCTCTCTGGTGTGATCTCCCCATGAATTAAGTCAAGACGAGTCTATTCTTGCTTAGCTTCTTCCCCTTTGCTAATTTGCTTCTCTCTCTCCTTATTGGGATTTTTGTTTTGTTTTTTGAGAAAAGCATTCCCTCAGAAAATCATGCATATCTGAATCGTTATCTCAGGTTCTGCTTCTAGAATTAAGCCAGCCTCACAAAACTGGCGTGGTGATGGTCCTAGAAGCCAACTGCATGGAGTTCCCAGTTGGATTATCCACACATCACCAGTTATGCATGGAAGATTGATGATCCCTGACATGCTATAAGGAGTGTAATTGTTCATACTTTTACCTGGGGTGAATGAAACACCCCAGGTAAAAGGGGTGGATGCACTGGCTTGTACAGTATCCCTGGCATTTGAGAGCTATAGGGCAAATAGTGCTTGTAAAAACTGCAGAAAGGGATAGCTGTCATTGAGTACCAGTGATACTATAAAGAGAGAAAATGACAGGCTCAGGAAAATCAATCAACAATTTAAAGAAAAGTATAAAAGCCAGATAACTTCTTTGTCAAGTTTTAAAGAAGCTCTCACCTTTTGTATCTGGGGAGCTGATTGCACAGAGAAACAAACTTAGTCTTAATAATAGTAGAAAAAGTTGAATTCTCAGCCCTGGCAAAACTCCAATACTATAGTCAGGATTCTAATAAGGATGAAGTGGGTCCCAGAGAATTGGGCTGGGAGTGTTTGTGTAAAAGCACCTGAGAACCTTGAAACCATAGTATCTACAGCAGTGAACTATTCCCGTTGTTAGAGAATAGCTGTTTAAATTTTAATGGGAAGGATCCTGTAGGAGTGAAGAGGTTGAAGTTACAGAAGATAAACAAGATGATCACTAGACACATTAATTAACCTATAAGACAATAAGATTTTTTTTTTGAAAATGAAAAATATATTTGGATAATTGAACAAATTTCTGGAGAAAATAGATTAAATACAGAGGTAAGAAAGGAAAAGTCCTCAGAATTACTGATTTCAGCGGAATACAGCATTGAAATATAATTGATCAGATAGGATATACATTTAGCGTTTGTCTCCATGTCAATCATAAGCAATGATTTCCAGAAAAACTTGAAGAGAAAAAAATCCATTAAACCCAGTGCACTTTCTGTGAATCCTAGTACAGATTCACATAATATAAATATATAAAGGAAACTCTAAGTTGGTAATTATCCACCTCAAGTTACAGGTAATATGTTTTTTGGAAGCATTATACACAAATTCTTACAAATGACAAAAAATATTACTAGTTCTTTTTACTTCAAAGTAGTCTCTATTTTGTCTCTATGTCAAAATCTTTGGGAATAGAAAAAAATCAGCTGAATATTGAAAATAGTATAAAGATTGGCAGCATTTATCACATGCCCTTAGTAAACATGAAGAAAATGAAACATATTAACAGCAATGTTATACATTTTGAAACATGATTTTAAAATACAGGCATAATTATTAATGTCACAAAAGAGAAGCTATATGAAAATAAGATAAAATGTCAGTGTTCTTTGTTAAACACATAATATAAATGACTAATTTTTGGTGGGACAATTCTAGGATTCAGAAGACCATTAAGGAACTTTGTGAACATAATATTGGAAATTTTGTTCATTTGGCAGAAACCACAGCAAATGTTCACAATAAATGCAGAACATTTTCTTAGAGTACAAACATCAACAAGAAATCATATACATAAGGTAAGAAGTACAAAATATTACTCAGCCATTGTAGGTTACAACCCTGATGCAAATTATGTAGAACAGACAAAATTATTACCAGATTTCTGGATGTCTAAAAGACAAATATGTCTATAGGTGAACATTTTACTGAAGTTTATTAGGTAAATGGCATGACTAGAAAAAAACTATATGTATTTTCACATGTTGAGTCCCCCACAAAACCCACTTTGCTTGTTAGTCAAGCAAAGACAAGCGTATTATGGTGTCAAGGGAGAGCACCATGTTAACAGATTTTTAGTAGTGTCTTTCTGAGAGCAAAATTTTGGAGTTTGGTGGCTCAAGGCAAGTCCTTCAAAGCAAGAAACTGGTGGACATTGGGCAAACTTTTTGACATAATAGATTAGGATTGGTGGACACAGCCAGTCTTTAAGCAAGTCTGGAGAATCAAACTATTGGTTGAAATTACAGAAGATTAACAAGATGATCACTAGACACATCAATTAACCTATAAGACAATAAGATGTTTTAATGGCCACAGTGAAGAAAGGAAGATTTTGACTAGGCATGCCTGACACTGAATATGAGGCACCCGTACCTACCTGACTGTCCTGCTCGGCTATGGCCATTAGGCACCCATGCTGTGACCCACTATGCTGTAACCAAGACCCATCTCCAGGTATCATACAGACCCAGCTGTAGCTGCACCCCGGCCTTGTCTCACACTGTGGTTGCCACACACTGCTGTAACAGAATTTTCTACCTTGCTTCTCCCCTGTTATAATTTTCCACCCTGAGATAGAGTCATAACTACGTAAGATCATAAGATCACCCCTCTTGCCCTGTTGCAAAAATCTGGAAATACTATGACATAGAAATAACGGCCCCGCTGCATTCAGGGTTCAGCCTTTGTGATGGGAGTCCGCTGAGCTGCAGCCGGCATCAATAAACTCTGCTTCTTGTCTCAAGCTTTGGTGTTTCCTGCCTCTCCCTGTGAGTTCACAGTAACACACCACAACAGTTCTTGGGGGCACGGGTGGGATGGTGGAGATGGAGGCCCGGACACCCGAGGATGCAAACCACACTCAGCTGCCAACGGAGAGTTTTTCCGTGAGTGGGAAAGACCTTGCTGGGTGGACCCAGTGGATGAACCCTGACCATAGTGGAGCCCAAAGAGGTGCAGGAACCAGACCACGGAGCTCTGCCCATCAGACTAGGTAAGGACCCAGGTGCCACTAGGTTCCTACTCCCATGAGAGTAGAAGGGGAGCCTGATCAACTCCCAAAGGGGGAAATGTCTTAGTACTCCGTTTCATAGAGGAAACCACATTCCCCGGTCAGGTCAGGATTTTTGGAATTTTCAGGTGGGATATGAAAGCATGTGAATGTGTGTGGCTGAGATGTATCCTCGATACATCTGATACTAGATACACCTAGATACTCTGCAAGTGTGAAGTCCTGATCCATGGTTCCATTGAGACCTCATACGGCTAAGGGTGACTCTTGCAAGAGAGATCCTAACAGAGGGTTATACCATCTCACCAAAGCCAAGAGGCGTTGAAATATCACCGTGAGGTGAGTGGCCAGAGACGGACAAAGCAATTGGAGTAGACTGTCTGTTGTGGCACTGATCACGGGTAGAAAACATGGGAGGGAAACGTAACAAACAAACTCCTCTTGCCTGTATGCTGAGGAATTTTAAAAAGGGATTTTTTGGTGACTATGGTGTCAAGCTATCTCCTGATAAACTCAGGACATTTTATGAGGTGGACTGGCCATCTTTCAATGTAGTATGGCCCTCTGAGGGGTCCTTTGACCTTTCCCTTATCCATCAAGTAAGAATGGTTATTACTGGCCAACATGGAAATGACCCTCAGGGCCACTCTGACCAGTACCCCATATTGATTCTTGGGAGACTCAGTTCTTTCTCCACTCTCCTGGTTAAAGGCCTGCACGGAAAAGCATTACCAAATTCCCTTGGCCTGAGAAATGTGGGTCCCAGGTCAGACTCACACCCGGAGGCAACTGCTACATGTGGCCCTCAAGCCAGCTATTCTGCCCTCAGATCCAGAGGACCTGCCACCTCCCTACTTGACTGTGCCAACTCCTCTGTCACCCCCACAGCCCCCATCACTAACTTCTACTCCAGTGGTGACCCCTACATCTCCTCCTGGCCCATCAGAAAGGACCACTTTGTCTCCCAATTCTCCAGAGACCCCAACGCCACCTACCCTGACCCATGTGGGCCAAGTCGGACCCAGGCTTCAACTGAGTCACCATGGGGAATGGCTCTCCAGATGCCACTCAGAGAGACTTGAGGTCCCTTATTCTATGATCAGGATGGGCACCTGCAGGGAGGAGACCCCACCTTCATCTACCAGCTGTTCACAACGACTGACGTACTGAATTAGAAACATCATATGCCCACATATACCGA
Source organism: Galeopterus variegatus (assembly GCF_000696425.1). Classification (NCBI taxonomy): domain Eukaryota; kingdom Metazoa; phylum Chordata; class Mammalia; order Dermoptera; family Cynocephalidae; genus Galeopterus; species Galeopterus variegatus. The sequence goes on from NW_007732185.1 coordinate 13,370, forward strand.
GAAGCTGTTTGATCTTATCCAGTCCATAGTGCAGACTCACCAGCCCACCTGGATGGACTGAAGGCAGCTCCTGATGACTCTCTTAATACAGAAGAGAGATGCCGTATCAGCCAGGTGGCTCTAAAGTGGCTCCAAGACCATGCCCCAGCCGGGACACTGAATGCCCAAGTGTATGCCCAGACCCATTTTCCTGATGAGGATCCACACTGAGACCCCAACACAGATCAGGGCCTATGGATGCTGGAACGGTACCAAGACGCCCTCTTAGGAAACTTAAAGACAGGAGGAAAAAAGCCGACCAGGGGGCCCAATAGTTGGTCACAACCCACCCTGTCCTCTTACCAGGTTCTTGACTCCACCACAGGAAAGAACTCAAGGCCCTAGCAGAAAGTGAGAACAAGTTTAATTTAATGGATAAGAAATACAGGTTCCACAGAGAGAGTGCAGCATAGCTCCAGAGACTGAGCAGGGCCCACACCAAATTTAACACAAAAGTAAGTTCAGTACAGACATCAAGTCTAACACAAAAACAAGCAAAACATACTTAAAGATCAGTACAAAGTACAGGCTGGTTCAAGAGAATGAGCAGCTGCTTGCTGTAAGTAAGTTCAATACAAAGTAAAATATACACATCTTAGCCAGGGAAGTGCAGGTTGCCCCTTGGAAGTGAGCAACAAGCCTGCCTTTGGCTGGGAATCAGCTTTTATAGTTTCTCTATCTAAGGAATATTCAATTAAGGGGGTGGATCCCAGTTATGTAACATTTCATCTTGCACATGCTCAGTTGGTCACTTACTGGAGCATGTTCATTGGTCAGATCCTATCACATGCACCAGGCATATTCAAGAATATTCTGTGCTCATTATTGAGCACACCCAGCCACTGGATTTGCATAAACCAGCCTCTTGTGGTCTCATTTTCCCCTGCTGGTGCTAAATATAGGTCTAACTAGCAACAGCAACTTTCCTCCACGGAACAGGGGTCTTGAGACCTCGGGGAGTGGCTGGAAACCCAGAGGCATGTCCTGAGACTGGAACCCAGGGAAACTGAGCACCTCCTTTATCAACAGGAGGAAATATATGGGTAGGAAGAATTTTAGAAGGTTATATTAGTTGTGATCTGAAGAGAATATCTGAGTTTATTAATTAAGCAATAAAGAACTTTTCCAAGATGAGAATCTAGAGTATAGACAATTAGAACAGTGACTGAAATTCTGCCCTGTCACTGAAGGACAAGGTCAATAAAGATGATGTAGAGACCATTGTTCCCAGAACGAGAATAATATTGTTAAGTTGTACAGACCCTGGTTCTCCTAGTCATTGACATCTACCCCTCATTTGCTAAAGATTTTTAACACCTAGATCACAGATTTCCCTTCAATACAGGTCTTTCTATCAATTGCCTTGAGTATCTAGGGATAAAGAGAGCAAGATTTCTGAAAATTACTCCCAAATACTACGGATTAAAACACAGGTGATAGGGCCAGCCTGTGGCTCACTTGGAAGAGTGTGGTGCTGACAACACCAAATCAAGGGTTAAGATCCTCTTACTGGTCATCTTTTTAAACAAATAAATAAATAATAAATAAATAAATAAATAAATAAATAAATAAATAAATAAAACACAGGTGACAATTTTAAGCATTGGTGAATAGTGCTAAAGGGCATGTGGGTGTCTTGAACTATTCTTGAAGCTTTCCTAAAAGTTTGAAATTAGATCCAAATAATTAGTTAAAAAATTATTCTTACAGTTTTAAAATAAAAGAGGGCTTACTGATGATTCTATGCTACCAAACAAAATTTAAAAAGCAATTAATTCTAATATAAAAACCAGCAATAATAACAGCCTTACTTGAGCAGCACTGGTGCATTATGAATGTGCCTTATGATGCAGTTGAACAACTTGCAAAAAACTTTAATGCAAATAAAACAATTTTTTTTATCTGATGCTGCTGTGCTTTTTAAGTGATATATGCATTTTTCTCTTAAAATTTTATATTTGGTATCTCTTATGTGATGTACTGTTAGAAAATCTGTCAAACTCTGCCATAGACTCGTTAAGCAGCTGTCTCCAAATGCACATTCATGTTTTTAGAGCTAGTTAAATAATATAGTAGGACACTGAATTTAATGCACATGGTTCTGGATTGAATTCTGTGCCTTCTATATACAAGTTGTACGATCCTGGACAAGTTGTACAATAACTAGGAGTCTTCATTTTCTCACTTATAAAATGATGACAACAATAAATCTTTCATCATAATTGTTGAGATTAGAGCTATTGTATACAAAGCATTTTTCACAGTTGTTCTGCAATAAATGCTGAATATTTTAGTAAATTAAGTAGAAAAATGATTGAAAAATACACTTCCATCATCTGAAATGAGAAATGGGGCATATGAGTAAATCAGATATTTTGACTTATAAAGCATTATCACATACACTTTACATGCCTACCAGTTTTCAAAGAATGACAATGATATATATTTAATACAAAGTCTACTGAAGTAAATTTTATGTCTTAAGCAATAAAGCATCACACCAGTTCCTGTGTACAAATCGCACATACCAGACATCACATGAAAGTATTCATGAATTTTTCTGCTCATGGTTATAACTGACATGTATCATTTACTAAAAATTAATAGCTGATAGAATGCAAGTAAACCAGTTTTTACTATCACAATGGAAACAGTGACTATGACTTGTTTTTTTAAAAAAGAAATATGGTTAAGTGAATAAATAACTTTTGAGGAAAATAATTAATGCAGAGGAAAAAACTTGTAGATGTTCAGCAAATGTGTGCCAATCTTATAATGTAAGTTTCTCTTCTATCTCGCTGCTCACAGCAGTACCTGATACACAGTAGGTGCCTAACATCTTTATTGAACAAGTGATTGATGGAATGAGTATACTAACATATACTGAGCATATACTCTAACATATACTTAACTCACCTTATATAAGAATAATCTCAGCTAAATATAGCTCATCTAGTCTTGGTTGTTGGTATACTTGCTAATGAATTTAAAATGTTGTGCATTTTCCAGCATACTTTGTATTTATGAATGTTTACATAAGCTACAATGCTCATTATCTCAAATTAAGTATTGTTTCACAATCTGTAGCAGTATGAAATGGAAGATGATCGCTTTTATAAATTTCTGGATGTGTTCCAAGAAAACGCTTAGAAAATTACAGCAGACAAATTAACAAGCTCATAATGGGAGGTAATTCCAATCATCTTCATCACATTCCTCTTTATCACAACAGAATGAAAATGAAATACCTACAATCTTGCAAACAGACAGCTTTGGGAGATTGCCATTGTGAGTTAATTAGAAGAACTTCCTTAACATATCACATCGACAAGAAGCAGTCAGGCCTTGCTTTTGAATCCAGAACTCCAGAGAAATGTTATTGAGGAGCAATCTGTACCCCAGTTCGAAAACCACTCAGCAGATTCTTCGCCTGAAAGGCTTAGATCTAGATTAGATAGTTTCATAAGATGCATTCTTTTATATAAATTTCACAACTCTAAAAGGTAGGCATTCTTATCTGCCTTTTTAGGATGAAGTAACTGAGTCTCAGAGCAGTAAAATAAATTCCCTAAGACCATAAAGCTAATAAACAGTAGGTCTGGAATTCAAAATAGGTCTGCCATTTCTGAAGCCCATATACCTAATCCTATACTATTTTGTCTCCTACTTCAGAATTGAATAAAATGTAATATGCTTTCCCATATTCTGATTGTGCATTCCAGGGAAGGACATCTAAGTGCCTTCTATGAGTATTTCTGTAAAGCAGTGGGAATTCCCACTCCTTATGAAAGTACAGCCTCCATCCCATCATACTTCTCAAGGGAATAATTGCTTATCTTATTAGTGTGTTTATGAGAGAAAGCTGAACATACCTGGTCAGCCTTGGTCTCTCATTTGGGACATCCTGCACTGATCATGCTTGCATTCTCTACTTATGTATGTGGAATGGCTACTTGGATAGTATATTAGTCCATTTCAGTTGCTTACAGCAAAATACTTGGAGCTGGATAATTTGTAAGAAAACAAAATTTACTGCTTACAGTTTTGGAGGCTGGGAAGTCCAAAGTCAAGGGAATACATCTGGTAAAGGTATTGTTGGTGGTGACAGTGATGCACAGTTCTCACATGGCAGAATGGGATAGCAGAGAGAGAACTAACCTTCTCAGGTGACTCCTCTTAAAGCCATCAGAACCACACCCATGAGCACCATTCACTAGGATCAATCCATTCACTAGGCATAGTCCTCACAGTCCAATCACTTGTTCAAGGCCCCACCTTTCAATTACCATAATAGGATATCCCATCATCTTAACAGTCACAGTGGAGATCAAGCTCTTAATACATAAAACTTGGGGGACACAATTCAATCCTTATCAGATAGACTCAACCCCTGAGATAAAGGCTGTGGTTGTCCAACTCAGTCAATGTTAGGGTGGGTAAGTACAATTTAGGAGATATTCATTAATAAGTTAAATTTGATGAACAGCAAAGTTTCCTAATTCAGCTTTTTTATTACTATTAAAAGCACCTCAATTTTTGATATAGCATGCTGAAAAAGCAGATATGTTTATCAGACCTTCCAGGTCTTTCCCTACTCTGCCCATTTATGAGCAATAAACACTACTATTCATGTAATGACACTTATTCCAATTAAATATCATTCAAAGATTACAAATATCCAAAGCACCACTTGGAATTTTCAAAATCCAGTCACTATCTCTTCTGGAAAAATACAAACAAGTTTTTAATTCAACAACTGCTATGTATCAGACATTTTTCTGGAGACCAAAAATGCCGTTATAAATAAGACATCTTTCCTGTGATCTCAAGGAAGAGATGGCTAAGTAAACTAAACTCTAAAAATTTCCAGTGAGGTCAGAAATATGGTTTGTGCCAAGCACAGCAGGAATACAGAAGAGACATTAGTTATGGTGCATTTCTGCTTAGAGATTCAGGACAGAAAATATTAAGTAATTTGAGCAGAGTCTTGAAGAATAAGTAGTAGTTTGCCAGGTAGGGAAGGAAACAAAAGGCATTTCAGATAAGGGAGAAAGCGAGATTCCTGCCTTTGCTTTCTTCTTTTTCCTTTCATTCTTCTGTTGTTAGACTTCCTTTGCCTGAACTCTCTTTGAGGCATCTCTGCCTTCCAGAGATTTGTTCTCTCCATCTTAACTAGGTCTGATTCCTACCATCATTTGAAACTAAGTTCAAACTATTAATACAACTGACCTTTCACCTGGCCCCTGCTTCAGATTTAATCTTAAAGAGCTTCCCTTGATTAAAGGTTGTCTATCATAGGCTATTTCCCAAAACAGCTTCTAAATAAACATTCTTTTTAAAAAAAATAATGATGTTAATGCACTGCTTATTTTCATTATATTCAAGCACACCAAACACAGAGATGCACCAAATTAAATGTTTTGTGCATCTAAATCAGCATATTATTTCCTTTTATTCCTTGAAAACCTTTGTTATTTCTATATAAAGGGAGGTCAAAAGCATATTTTGAACCAAAAATGTGTTACTGGCTTTAGTTTCACAGCTCCACTGACCAACAAAGCAGAATGCTATTACCAGGGAATGTGACAGTCTCCATTATCGAGTCAGATTGTGAGGGTATACTATTGCTCTTCAGCTATAACAGGCTAACCTGGTAGCAATTTGTCTGCCAGGAGTAATGAAATGTACAGAATAATTAGCTTGAATCTCTAATTAATCTGTGGATGATTTTTGTTTTTAAATTATTTAACATTAAATTTTTTGTTAGATTTTTAGGACCTGAAGCACCAGGCATACATGTATAATTTTTAAAGTGTCATTGGTCTCAGTCTTAAAAAGGTCTTAATACTAAATAAATTAAATGGTAATATTTCCAGTAATTTTTAAAAGAAGTATTTTATCTAAATTTAGAATATATCTTAGAGTATAGAAGATCATCTTTCTAAATGCTCTAACATAATTTGGAATTAGACAGTTCAATAAGAAATGTATATACGTTTAAATAATGCTCCAAATCATAGAGAACAAGAATATCAGTTTATTTTGTACATACTTCCTCTACATAAAGCCACAAAATAGTGTATTCATTCATCTTTATTTCCCTATGGGACCCTGACAATGTTATCAATAAATGTCTCTCACATAGTTGGTTTTATAAAAGATATTTATTAAATGAAATCGATAACATATCAAGACCCCAACATATATCCCACACCTTATGTTGCCATTTTTTCTAATATTTCAGTAGATAACTCTTCCATAAGTTAGACAGGAAAAATAAATTATCCAAAAGTGGAAAACGTCCCAATTTAAAAGTTACTTAAAAAACATATTAAATTAGAGAACAAGATTTTGTATTTCAGCAGTACAGATTAAAAATGGAGGGTAGAAAAGCCAATTTATAGTTGTCAAAAACCAAGTTTGAATTTATGGATAAAAATACATGTCTTAGGATCACACAGCTCCCAATGAAGAAATTTCTCAGAAANACAAACAGATATAAATGACTCAAAAGTAACTGAGGCAGAAAAATAATAACACATTAAAATCATAAGTGAATTACATTAAATATAGAAAAATACAGAGAATTAAGATAATTTTATGTTTATTGCCAAAAATGTTGGCCACATTATTTATCTATGAAGTAGATATATATACACATATATATGCCTTTTTTGATTACTTTGATTACTTCAACAAATCCAAGAAAATGCATAGTATTACTGATTACTATTTTTAGCCCAGGTCTACCAAAAATGTCTTGTAAATCTTAATTTTTCCATTTCCTAGTAAAATAAATAGTTTCTAAAAAACCTATTGATAAACTTGTATTGCATTTCCATTGGTGACTCCTATGGATTATATTACTACCTCTGTAATGGATCCTAAATGATGGGCTAATGCTATGGTCTGTGTGTTTATGTCCCCCCACCCAAATGCATACATTGAAACCTAATCCCCAATATGATAGCATTAG